>NC_081410.1:141553348-141695848 GCF_030272615.1 Cryptomeria japonica
ATTAGATCTAGGGTTTTATTGAGAAAACAATAGGGAAATAAAAAAAATCTCAAAAGAAAATTAGTGTGAACCCAAAACAAATAAAATGAAGATTTTGATCTCTAAAAAAATGCATATGGTCGCCACTCCTTCCCAAACTAGATATTTGCCAACAATATAAGAGAAAAATTAGATCTAGGGTTCTGAGAAAACAAGAGAGAAAGGAAAAAAATCTCAAAATAAAATTGGTGCAAACCCAAAACAAATAAAATGGAGATTATGATCTCCCACAAATGTATATGGCCACCACTCCTTCCCAACCTGCAAATCTGCAAACAATATAAGAAAAAAATTAGAGCTTTAATTCCATAGCTTGTTTGATGAAGCACTTTTGAGAAACCTGCAACAATAGCTTCAATGGAGGAGGGTAGGGTTAGAAAGATTTATAAAATGTTCAAATGAGAGAATAGGGTTACTTCCCATCTTATTATATGTTAGGGTTTTCCTTTGAAGCCCTAAGATCCAACGGTAGATATTAAAATAGTCTAATGGATGAGATTCTTTGCACAACCCATTAGGATTGTGGCTGGAAGTATTTTATGGAAATTAAAATAAATAAATTATGAATAGCATCATGGTGTGGGACCATGATGTTAGGTACCCATAACTTGGTGTAACTTAAATATATATTATATTAAATATATATATTTATATACACACACATATACATACATATATACACAATAAAATATATGTAAATATAATATATATTTATTAATAATATATATTTATTTATATTAAAAAATATAAATATATAACCTGTTAATGGGTCTTTGGGGGTCGCTCCTTTGTTAAATATAGGGGAGGTCACATGGGAACCACCTAGTAAAGAATGGATAAAGGTCAATTTTGATGGTGCTTCTAGAGGAAATCTGGGAACCTCAGGTGTTGGGGTAGTGGCGAGGGATGATAACGGATCTATCCTCTTCAAAGGAGCACAACACTTGCAGGATGGTACAAATAACGAAGCGGAGGCTCAGGCGACACTTTTGGCAATTGAGTTGGCTTTAAATATGAAAGTACACTGACTGCATTTGGAAGGAGACTCTCAGGTAGTCATCAACGCAATTGCTAAAGGCAACACTCCATGCTGGAAATTAAATCGCTGGGTGTCTATTATTCGAGAGAAACTCAAGTCATTTGTGGAATTTCGTGTCTCCCATGTCAGGCGAGGAGCAAATGCAGTGGCAGATTTTCTCTCTAATATTGGTTGTGAAATGGATAGTTATATGGCCAAGTGGTGGAAAGGAGATGGAAGACTATGGAGGTGGTCTTAAATGCAGTCTTAGGAATTCGCAGCCCACAATATGTAAACAAGGAAATTTTTGGCAAGTACACCATACAAGCTGGCGCTTGCTCTTGAAAGTGGTAGTTATCCATGGTAGGTCACATATTTTAGAGAGGGTGGTGGATGGCAGCAAATCTTCAGTGCAATCTCGTGGATTTTACACCACCACTCTTGCATTTATTACTCATCTCAAATGACAATTGAGGAATTCATTTCCCTTTGGTTTGCGAGCTAGGGGTTGTATGTTTTTTAATTGATATAGTACTTTGTGGCTCTTATGATATTGTTATTGCAAAAGCTGGAGCGATTTCATTCTGCAGATGATCATGGAAGCAGATTTCACCCTGCGCACAGATAAGAAGTTGGTGCCTTTCCTTGGCAAAGTGACGGAGAAGAGGATGCAGGGACTGTTCTGGTACAAGGCGGAGAAGCTATGGAGTGCGGCTCGCCTCATGCTTGCAGAAGAGGTGGTGCATATCCATTATCGCTACCAGATGAATATGGAGGTGTACTCCTTAATTTTGGCATGGGCATGCGAGTTCAAACTAGAGGTGGAGAAAATTAGACTCACACTAACCAAACTGATTGATGGGGAGTACTTGATCAACCTCGACTCGATTTTGGAGTGGTTTGTGCCCCGAGTAGGCATTCACATCAAGGAGGGAGATGACCAGGAGGAGTTGATGCCTTTTGTTCGTGGGCCGGAGGATGACATAAAGGAACAATGTCGTGAACATGCTCACATTGGATGGGAAGCTATGAAGATATATGTAAAGATAATTAGGGTAGATGAAGTCTTGAAGGCTTTAAAGGTGGTTGCACGGATGGAGGTCGGTAGGGAGCTGATAGACAGATTTGAGGAAGGTCGAGTTGTTCAGTTGCTAGCAAGTTTGGAAGGTGACCCTGACTTTGGATGTCTGGAGTGCATCCCAAAGATGAAGCGTGAAGCGGCAAGGGGGAAAGCTCCAGCCGACAAGGTGGAGGGGGAGAAGGAGAACCAGAGCAAGAGCGAGTGAGTGGCCATCTGGCCATTGTTTTTTACATGCCTTACTAAATCATTGTTAATAGTAGCTTTTAAAACCATATTTCTATAATATTTGACTCGCGGGAGCACTGGACCGGTTTCATTTTTTGGCTTGCATAGGTTGTATGGTTTTAGAATAGGCTGTATGGTTGTGGATAGTATGAGGATTGTTGTTTACAACAAGTAAATGGTTTATGGGAGATGATATCTTTTTACATTTTTAAATTCTGCATTAATATAATACAAAAACTATTACCGATATATATATATATACACTTTCTCGAAGGATTGTTTGGCCTCCGATCAGCTTGAACCCTGAGGACAAGGAGAAAGAAATTGAGAAAAGGAAAGAAAGAAAGCTCCCTGGGGGTGCCACCTGTCTGAACCCCCGGTGGCCCATGGTGTGGGAGAAAAGGGAGAGACCGTCAGAGAACTCGATGCCCCCGATGGATAGTTCTACTATTGTTCATCCCTCCATCAAGGAATACCGTAACCTTGAGAAGTTGGATTGGCAGGGGAGTTAAAGAAAGTCAAATTAGGAAGCCTCTCTCTGGAGTTCTCACTCTTTGGGCCAACCAGAAGTCCTGTCCTCACCCCTAGGATGGTTTGTTATACCGCCCTTTCCCCAGGCATCATCAGTAGTAGGGGAAAAGGTGGGTACATACATACATACATACATACATACATACATACATACATATATGTATGTATGTATGTATGTATGTATGTATGTATGTATGCGTATACATATACATATATATGTGTACATACATACATACATACATATAATTGTTGTCCAAGCATAAATCTAATGTTTAGTTGTGTATTTTATCTTATGATCAAATTAGTTATTTATAAATCATCGAGCTCACTTTTATTTAAATTAAAAAAAATTCATACAAATTCCGACAAACGTTCGTCGAAATTCCGACGAACTTTCGTTGGAAATTTTTGTTGGAATTCTGACGAACGTCAAGCAAAAATTTTAATTATCTGATGAAAGATCTAATTATGCATCTTTCGTCGGAAATTTTCATTGGATTTTGCATTCGAATTAGTTAGTGCCTCGTGTCTATTCATATAAGTAGTTTTGATCCTATGAAGTTCATCTCATCAATGAGAATGTATCGTACACACTTCATGTCTTCTTGGAATGTGGTTAGTGCTTGGCCTTGTAATGGGTGTATATCTTTAATAGGGATTTTGAGCATTGAGTTTATCATTGATGCACTTATGTTAAAGGCAACAATTCCTATTGGAGCCAGTATAAGGTTCTGGAGGCTTTGGGGAGTGTCTCCTTGAAGTGCATTCCTTATACAACTAATTAGGTATGATTTCCCTGTCCCTGTTATTCCTCGTATAATCATATATAATGCTTCATTTGAAAGACCCTTTCTATGATTGGTGATTATTGTAAGTGATAGTTTTTGCTTTGATGATAAGGTATGTTCAGGTACATTGGGCACGACTGGTATAGGTCCATCTGGGCAATGATTTTTTTCCATGATTATGAATTCCGATGCCATATCATGTAGATTTTGTGGCATTGAAATTTCATTCCATTTGTAGTTGTGATCAAACTCACACTTGTCGAGCATTTCATTTTTATCTAGGCTGAG
Source organism: Cryptomeria japonica (assembly GCF_030272615.1). Taxonomy (NCBI): domain Eukaryota; kingdom Viridiplantae; phylum Streptophyta; class Pinopsida; order Cupressales; family Cupressaceae; genus Cryptomeria; species Cryptomeria japonica. Next base: position 141,557,319 of record NC_081410.1, read on the forward strand.
ATTACTTGTTGTTCCCATTCATGAGTAATTCCCATTCTTTCATTTCTAATGCATCCCCTGCATTTATATCATCTTCACTATCTTCTTTTCGTTCAATATCGGGTTCCACTTTGGTGGTACGGTTGACGTGCCAAACAACATATTTATTTATGTTCATTTGGGTCCAATTTTCTATTATCCTCTTCTTGTCAAGGCCTATGTCTTGTTCTATGTTCCAGAAGTGTTTGTATAGGAGTAACTCACTCTAGCAAAAAATTCTAAGTATTCTGAATCTTGCTTTGGAATGCTATAGAATTTTTGGAAAATGTTCGCAATGGCGTTTATTGTTCTCTGTTTCCATTTGCACCCTTTACGAGCTATTACATAGGGGTAAGATCTTGCAGATTCTAATAGTGTTACAGTTTCTAATTCTGGTGGGTGATTCATATAAGAATCCTGGTAACTAATTTCCAACATGCTTTCTTTCCCTTTAGTTGTTAGTCGATGTAGCACTTTTTGTCCAACATTCAAGGTTGTGAAAGGTTTGTTACACACAACAAGGGCCAATTTTTGGAGAATATGGCATGTTTCGATATGCGGTCACAATAGTGTCTTCTGTCCTTTGGCTTGTGGATATTCTTGTTAGTATATCTTTACAACTCTTTGAGGTCCACTCTACTTTTGATGCATATTCGGCAATGTATTTTAAAACAAGTTGTCGCGAGACAACAGGTTGGCAATCTATATTGGCTCTCCATATTGAAATCATTTCTGGATCATGTATATTTAGTCGATCATCATTTCTTGCAGGTTTATAATCCTTTGTGCCAGTGCTATCACGTGATAATGTGGAGATACTTTGCTCTTTCCACAAAGTTTTGTTTCGACACTCTAGTTTTTTCCCTTTCCCGCGCAAGCATGCTCTCTCTTTGCATTTTGTGTGTCGTTGGACTCGATTGATTATGTTTTCACAGTCATCTGAGGTGTCTATGACCAATATTTCAGATGCATTTAGTAGGCAACGATAATCACAAAGAGAGTGATGTATTGCATTATTTCTGATTGATGCATCTTGTGGGTTCCAAGCGCTGATGTGCAGGTCAAATAATGTTCTTGCTTTTTCAACCTCCACATTATTTTACCAATCAAGATTGTCCATGTCTGGTGCATCTTGGAGCCAAAGGATTCCATGTATGTGGGTCGTTCCTTGATGATGTCATTCATATCTATACCAATAGTCTTTTGTATTTAGGAGTTTCTTGATGACTTCTTCATGGAAGATTGTAAATCATTGATGTAGGTATAATGATGTTGTATGTGGGTTATTTATCACATTTTGCAAATGGTGTTTGTTTGATTGCATTATTAAAACCATGTCATTCATGAGTAATTGCTACAAATCTAGCCATTTTGTGTTAGTTGCACTTAGTGTGAAGAATGGCATGGATAATCCCATTTGGCTGATCATATTGGATAATTCAAACCGACACTTGTTCCAATATGTCCTCGTCCGTCTTATTGATGACCCAAAATGCATAAGCTCCTAAGCCAGTTGTCTATCCAAAAGAGTTTTGAGGTGTGCACGTAGGTTTTCAATAGTGGTTGGTATATTCTATTCTACATTTTTTTAATAAAAATTGTTGCAAGTCACTGACTATGATGCCGCATCATAATATTAAAGACATAATATCAAAACCTTGGGTACCTCCCAAATATTTTGTCATGAAACCTTATCAGGTGTAATACATACTCGTTCATTTTTACTTCTTTCAATCGTGGTTGGGGTTGTAGTGCAGTACCATTTGAAAAAAGTGTAGGGAATGCTATGTCAAGTAAGCTCTCAATATTATATTCATTAACTGGAGACGAGTCAATTGTAGGCCAAGAAATACTATCCCTTACACTATCTTCAAGCTCCAATACCTGCTTCATGATTTTAGTTCACGACGTTTGCTTGGTAATTTAGCCACAAAGGATGATGTGCTTGTTGTGTCATTTTTGGATTGTTCTTCATCACTATCATCATCAATATTTAGCACCATAAATTCATCGTTAGTTTGATTGGTATGTAATATGTTGGAAACATTTGTTCATCTTTCAATGAGTTCTAACAAGTGATTGTCATTGATTACAACATCTTTATAGTATGGATCATATTTGACTTTGTATTCCAATGCATCTTTAACATGTGACCTCCTTACATAACATTGACCTTGAGTATTTAATCGACATATTATAAGTACGGGGTGAACCCACAATAGTGGGTTACACTTTTTTGGATGAAAGAAATTGATTGTTTTGTCCAAAACTCAATTTTAGCCACGTTCTATCAAAACCCCCTTTTGATCGAATGCAAAAAATGCATTCGATCGAAACCCCCTTTTGATTGAACCCAAAAAAGCGTTCAACACAAAATTTCTATTAAGGGGGTTCGATAGAAAGGGGGTTTGATTGAACTCCTTTCGATAGAACATATGTTCTATCGAACCTCCATGTTAGAGATCTCCCCCAAAACCTCTCATGGTTTCTGCAAAATTTTGGCCTTCAAAGCTCAAATTGGGTGCTCAAATGGATGAATTTTGACAAACCCAAATGTACGATGGTAGTACTCGAAGCAAGCTTTCCAATGATTGTTATTTTAATATATATTGAATTTATTAAGGTTTTTTTTAAGGTTAACTGAACATAGGTTTCACACGAAACATCTTCTGAGTTCAACACTTATGGAAAAATAGTAAACAAGTGAAAAAAAATTCTAAAAAATATCTACACACTAGGTATTGAAGTCCTCTTTCGAACAAAAAAAAAAAAGAATTTTGTTACATACACAACAAGTTATGAACGACCAAATGGATATATGTAAAAATTACAGTTAACTCGACTTCAAAACTTAATAAAATGTGAAATATTAAGATAATGTTATGAAACCAATTGCAAACATTAGATATGGATGCTATAAAACTAAATTCGAGAGAATCACATTCATATCTATTTTTTAAAAAAAGTTATGCTTGACCAAGTGAGTATCACTCTTTAAAAATGTTTTTTGTAAAAAACTATTTTTCAAGGGAGATTGAAAAATGGAAGCAAATTGATTCCATGAAATTTCAAAAATATATTTTTAGAATCTACACACAAAATGACACAAATCACTAGTTCACATATCTACAAATTCCTTACGGTTTAGCAGTAATAGGTGTCTGGATGTGAAGTTTTTCTAAAAATGAATATTGTAGTGTCAAAGTTGGCAAAAAAGTGTAACCCACTATTGTGGGTTCACCCTATGTCTAAGTCAGAAACTCTTTCTGGAAGCACCTTTGCTATAATTTTTATGTCTCGTGGGAAGCTAACTGTGTGTCCACTATACCTATATTGACCTCCAACAATATGGGTTACTTGCAAGATAGGATTTACTCTAGCAATCAACATTTCTTCTATTTGAGTTAGCTTTTTTAGGACTTCTAGCTACTCTCAAGGGTCCATATTATTGGCTAGTGAGAATCGATGCATTCCTTTTTCATTAAAGCACCTTCGACAAGTAGTAGTAGGTTTTGACGAGAAAAAGAGCATGTCTGGGAAAAACTCCTTACACACACCGCATGTTCGTAGGGTAGATATTGTATCTATTCTTTGACGAAATCTCTTCAATAATGTTGCAAAGTTAGGATTATTTCTAAATGTAGGCATGTCTAGTATTTGTTGTTGTTGTTGTCGGGTAGTTTTCTCTTCTTTTATGAGTTTCCTACGTGCAACTATTTGATCTTTGTGTTGTGCATAATAAGCTTGACTTCTTTTTCGACTTTTCTCTCTTCTTATTTCTATTTACCTCAAGCTAAGTTATCTCTTTACACCATTACAGTTGGCCATCTATGTACAAAATAAATGTTTGTTATCGATATATAGTTTTTGGGTTTAGATAGCTAACAATCACACAATAAAAAAATATGAATGAAAAGCTAATGGTATTAATACAATATATGTAAAGGAAAATAACTAAAAAATGTGAAACATCCTATATTTATTCATATGAGTCTAATGCCCGAGCTATGGAATTAAAAGTTTAAAAATAAAAGGCAACTCAACCAAAACAATATATGCAAAGTTTTCTCTATTTCTTCATGCAAGTGCAATATATTAGGTAAATGAGATGATATGAGTGACACCTCTAACATAAAAAAATATATATTTACATTTATATTCATGTACTTTTTATGGGGTGGTGCACATAGGCTTTTTACATCAGGATGCATCAATATTCATATCCTATACAGATACATCTTTTTTTTACATGAAAAAGTGGCAATCATTGTACACACTTATCTCCACACAATTTACAAGAAGATCCTGTGCTCTATTCTATAGTTGTAATTTACATATATTCATCCTTGGTTGAGTAGGGACATCATTCAAGCTTTAAAATTTATGGACATGAACAACGTATCAATCCATGTATGGGATCCCATTTCATTATTTATTGCTTTGATTTGTTCAAGTAAGGTATTGTTTTTTGCGACGAAATCTAGTTGCTCAACCTTAGTAATTGTTGCTTTCAATCGTTTCTCATCGTTATATTTCTCATTTTTGCATGTTAGACAAAAGAGGTATTGTTTGTTTAGCATGGACAAGCCAAGTCCTCAATTTCTTAGCTTCAACTATCTTTGGATTTAGAATTAGGTGTGTTTTGCTTGATGTGCTTATTACTTTTCCATTATATTCACAAACACATCCACTCCTAATTGCAAGAATTGTGGTTTCTTGAAGGTAATATTTTTGTTGGAGCTGGCTAACTTCTCTCTCAGATGATAGTCCCCATAGCGTAACCTCTATTGTTGTTCGAGACATATCCAATAGATTTATAGTATGCTAAATAACCTATGTCCCATCTCTTCTTCTGATCGTAGAGCTTGGTTCCACACAAATAACAACACCAATAACATCAATGATTGAATTATTACTTTTATCAAGTATTTTATTTTTAAAATCTATTAGTTCTCTTTACAACTCTGCCTGAAAGATCATACATAGATCCAATGCCTATATTACCATAATGAATGTCTGCCATATCATTAAAGCATGAAACACGTTTCTCAGTCCCTTCACTATCTATGATGTCCAAGCTAAACACACAACTACTTCCTCATTGGTTGTTGTATCGATGAATCTCCTTCTTTATAGTCACATGACATATGATGGTCCACCTTGTTTGGAATCGATTCAAGTTTCTTATAGGCGTAATTATACCCGGTAATCCACTTCAACGTTGATGTCGCTTTACACCAAATAATATCTTTGTTTGTGTGAGGTTGTTAGAGTTTCAAAGGGTATTTAAACCAGCATCTGAAGTAGGTGTAAGTGGTGCAATTTGTTCTTGCTTCCAGTCCTGGTCTGCATTGAGAGTGATTGGTTCATTGATAATTTCATGCTTCGAAGATATAATCTCCAGGCCTATAATTGGAATCCACCTACACATGTTTATTGAAACAAACTATCAAAATTGTGTTTTCTAATTTTGTAAGTGACAAATTTATTTTATTCAAAAAAATATTATAATTAGTTCCTTACTGTGCTTTACTTGTCTTGGGATAGTTGTACTTAGTTAGATTTACTATGGATCCAATCGTGATCTCTTCGGAGAGTATATAATCATTGTTGGGAAAATGGTGTCTCAACCTTGCATTTACATAATGTTACTATTTATAGTAAGTTTTCATTTGATCATGAAATGGTGTAAAATTCTCCCCGAAGCTTCTGGTTGGCTAGATAAGCATTCCGATAAAGTTACGTTGCAAGATCACAGCTAGTTTTGAAGATATTAAATTTTCCGTTTTAGAGGGGTCCAATGAAAGGTTTAAATTTGATTTTGAGGACTTTAGAGGCCCCGAAATTCCCTAAAAAGTGGGATTAATGGCATAGCGGTTTAAAGGGAAATAGAGCACTTTGCGAGCTTTCCAATGCTTCAAACGGTTCGTCAATCAAGCACACGGTTCTTAAGTTATGACCTCCAGAAGTTTGTACTCCTGAAATAGGAAATATAAAATACATCAGATAGATAAATGAGCTGTAAAAAGGGAGGGACACGTCATAGGGAATCTAGAAGGGATGTAAGGTCGGCTACACCTTATTGGGTGGTTTAGCCCATAGTTTTGTAATACCGTTTGACAGTTTCTTGTATTGTATCTCCTCTATATGAGGTGCGTGAGATAGAGGTTGGGTGTAAGAGTCTTATGGCTATTAAGTTACATCTGAATCTTTGATTAGTGGTACTCTTGTGAAGATATTTCTCTGCAAGTATATTGTCATATGTTTTGATTGCTAAATAATATATTGGGCGGCTTTTGGAATGTGGGGTTTTTCTCTTGAAAGAGTTTTCCACACGTAAATCAATGTGTTATGGTTTGAATGTTATTATATCTATTTCTGTTTTCTGTAACTGTTGTGATGATCTGTAAAAGTTTTTGCATTACTCTCCTCTCAAGGTTAGTGTAGGAAGTTGCTCTACTACTTGACTTCCATACAATCATTATACTTCTTGGGCAATGTTGCTTTGTGTTTGTGTGCATCATCAGAAATTTCCAATCTAAATCGTGTAGACTATTCGGGGTTGCTACCAAATTTGATATGAGGAATACTTGGACACATGGGGTTAAACCTATACTTCCATCTACCAGAAGCTTGATTGCATTTGTAGTTAATATTTCCATTGATTGGAAATTCTGCAAAATATTTGATGGTGTATTTACATAGAGTAATGCAAAAATGTTTGCACAAAGACAAATTCTTTATTTTGTACTCAACACTTTTCTTTCCAGTAAATTGATATACAATAAAAATCAAAGCAGTATTCATGGAATGGAAATGACCAGTTGTATTTTTATTTTATTTCAAATGTACACTTAATTGGCAAATTTAACATTAAGTATAATTTGTACAAAATTTGTTGGTCGACAAATTTTTGGCATATCACAAAAAGCTTCCAACTTCTAAAATGCTACATGTTATCTAGTCAGTGAAATATTGTTAATGAATCTGTTAAAATTATGCTTTGGCTAAGTACTTTCTAGGTTGTTTAGAGTGTATGCATATCTCTGCTCAGTTGGAGTGTAAATCTTCAACTTCTACTTGGAAGTTTGTGTGAAATATAAAGTATGTTATTTGTATTTTAAATTATAATGTAAATAACTAAGCACTATACATGGAAGCAAAAAAAACTAACATTGCAATTATATTATTCCAACTGAACACTTGATTGTACATCGCGATCATTTACAATTTTCTCAAAGATTACATATTTTACATTAATAGGTACAACAACAAAAAATCCAAATTCTAATAAGTATTGTCCTATTTAGGGGGCCAAACATGATTAACAAATTTGTTGAAGTTATGCTTTGGTCTAGTTAAATCATTTATTCCGTAAAGCTCTTTGTAGAGCATTTCTCAAATTGACCCATAATAGGTCTCAAGTACTTTGAAGGTTGCTTCAAGCATCTACATAGCCCGCTCAACCATTTCAATTTCCTAGTTTTGAAGGTTTTGCACCCATTCACATGTTCTCTTTAGTTCTTCGACGGTCTCGTGGCAATTTGCGATGATATTATTTGCAAGGAGCTCAATATCGCTTACGTAGTTTCCAAGCCAGTCAATAGATTTCAAATCAGACGCTAAAACATTGGCATCTTGTGGTCTCAGGGTAGTCCGTGGATTTTGAGATAAATTGCTTGAAATTGTGATTATATCGAGATCTTCATTAAATCAAGCCATGATCTGTTAACACGTAGTATAATCATATTATATAGAATTAAATTGTGCCATGACTTGTTAGCGTATAATAGAATTGTATTATATAAAAATAATTAGCATGTAGTTATTTTTTTATTTTTTTTAAAGAACTACATAGTAGTAACCATAAACTATTATGTTTTTTTTATCGTGTAAAATAGACATATTTGTGATTGTATTAATATTAGTTATATTTATCTATTATTAAAAGGTATAAATTCCCATAGCTATAATGTTATTAGTGACCAGCATATACATAGATTATTCATATATTATTTAATCACGTTCTAGTAAAAAAAATGTTTGTATTATGAATAAAAAATAAACTGAGACAAAAGCACGGGGGCTTCACTAAATATGCAATATCACATCACGTGCATTCATATTGGGGGGTTCAATATCCCAAAAATGAGGATGCAATATATTGCCCATCGGTGAAAATAGGGGGGTTTTTAATTCGGGCTATGAAAAATGTAATATTTTGTGCAAATAGGGGGCCTTTTAATTTAGGTTGTGTATTGGGAGGGGGTGGAAAAAAGGAGTTTAGGGCAATATTTTTTGAAAATAGGGGGATTCTTTAGTATGCCATGAACGCAGGTGATATAACCCAGGTTCACTAAGTGAATCCCTCATGGACAAAAGTACCTTAGGTAGATGTTATAATCAACCTTGTTTAGGACTACAACTTTAGTATACATATTGACCTAATTAGGTTTTAACAAAATCTCATATTAGGGTTTCAGAGGTTAGCAACATGTTGTAGATGTAAAAGAAGAGATAGTTAAAACTTGACAGGAGACAGGTAAACTTGATGCACATTAAAAAGAAACATGATGTTATTGAGCTAGAAATATAAATAATGAATATATTGCAAATGGAACTGATTACAGTTGGTCCCAACTATTTTTGTATGCATCAATCTGATACATGGTTCCCTAATAACGTTGGGTCTTCCCCAGGCGTGAAAAATAAAATCCCCATACAAAACCAACAAACTTATTTCTTGTGCTACTAGGAAATTCATGAGTAGTTAATAATCATTGTACATGGAAGAATTTTGATTTATGTCAAAATACATATATAATGTATTAGACTCCACTAAATGGAAACAATGAACAATATGAGTCTATTACTCACTGACATTGACCGGAATCAAATTTCTCTAGAAACTAAGAAAGTAAATATGATATGAATATACTGCAATATGTTTTAAACCGGGGTCCCTATGTTCTTAGAATCTAGCTATTATTGAACCCATATATTATCATTTATCTTTTTGACTCTTTAGTGGAACTGAACACACAAATCCATATCTATATTATTATTTTCTTTAGTGCACCAAGAATCGATAGGTACTTTTATATCATGCCACTTTTGAAGGGTAATCGTAAACCCAAGGAGAAAAACATTATATGTTATTAGATTGTGTGTATTGATCTTGCTTCTCTACAATGGAACAAATTTCCTTTGGATATGGGCCCTTGTGTATGCTCAATCCTTCCAGGATCAAAAAACTTCTCTTGCAAATTGCCTGGTATATCTTCATCGAATGACAACCAATATATATATAAGTGCCTAAAAATTTAAGATAAAAAAATTGCACGGAAGAGTTTTTTGAACTTTATGAGTTTAGGTTGTAGTACTTTGATTGTTATCTAGTGATTAGGTAGCCATTGTATAAGTATTTTATTTGTCAGGGCTAGATGTCATAGGGTTGTGATTTCAAACAAAATAGTTGGGAGTTCATGCATGAGTCTATGAACATCATTAATGCTTTTATAAATTGGTTGGAGGATCATAATTACTGTGCAAATAATGCAAAAAGTACATCAGGATACCTTCAAAGTAAGAGTCAAGTACTCAGATTTAGACAGAGTCATGTAGTTTGAGTTAGTCATTTTTACAGGTACAAAACTCACGCTACTAAAATCATTCATGATCATAAAATATTGTTAGGGTTCTTTTTAAAAATTATTTTCTTTGTACTATTTAGCTATTCTTTTTTTTTTTCTAGTGTCTTAATTACATATTTAATACATTTTGTAACATGTTATGGAGCAAACATGGGTTTCCAATTGGATAGGTTTCCTTGGGTATGAGAAAGATGTAGATTTCGCTTATTTGTTACACTCAATTAATCTTGAGAAACCGCGTGGGAGTGGGAATGCTTAACTGGAGGTTTTTGTGATCATCCTAGATCGAGAGAGTACCTCCAAGCCCACTAATGCGATTATTTGGAAATGGTTCTGAAAATATGTTTAAGTTTGAGATTTCTAAATTGCACCCACTTTGCTTGCACACATATCATCATGTGAGACCAAACCCTAGATTATTCTTAGTAGCTGCTCTAGGTAAACATGTAATAAAATGCTTGAAATCATATAAAAATCCAAAATCTTCCTTATAGAAATTTTGAAAAATCATTTTTTTTGACAGGCTAATCCATCCCTAATGCTTCCCTATAGAAAATTTGCAAAAACAACCTACAACATTTTTGAAACAAATGCAGAGTTCTCATTCAAGCAAAATGGATATGAAACAATGCTAAATACCTGATTATTGTGTGGTTTGCCAATCTCTGTAAGGCGCTACTATCAACGAACCTTGGATGCATCATTCAAACATTGGTCTCAGACTTAATTATTTAAAGATTCACAATAAAATTTAACAAAATATCAATTCACCCGGATTAATGTTTTATTGTAGCCTATTTGTTGATCTCAGTTTTCATTTCCTTTCTTCCTTAGATGGACGTATATAAACAACAAGAAATCAGTGGGTGGAAAATAATAGGGTTTTGAATTCATGATGGAATTTCTAGATCAATTTCCTAGTTTCATGCTACACAGAAGTTTACCTCGGGGGGAAGCTTATCTTGCCAAACAATAGGGTTTAGGTTTTACCATCTATTTTAACAATTTCACACCACGTTAATGGGCGCGTGACAATACTACAACAATTTGTTTGTGTAGAATTGACATCGTGCTAGAACATCATTGCCTAATTAATAGTATTTTTTATTATTTATTGCTTATGGAATGTCAGTTGTCGTAAAATACAATTAATGTTACTTAATTAATTTTGATTATTCTAAATTTTCAAGTCAAGAATTCATTAAAATTAATGATCATAATAATGAAAAAGAATACAATGATCTAACTTAAACAATGTATAATTTTTAAAGTCAAACACTAAATATATCATATTAATAGTTTTAAACTCTTCAAATTTACAATTACGAATATGCAATTATTTTCCAAACTAAATTTGAATGAGCCTCATTTTTACTAAAATAATATACATAATATAAGGGAAAGTCATACGAGTGTGTAAAATACATAGAGTGATTTAGTTTTATTAGTACTTGCCATTAGGCTAGTACTATTGCAATCAGTTGCACCCAATTTTCATTAACTCGTTATTATTCAATTGCTTTTTCATTAATTATATCTATGATTTTTTTTTTCAATTTTTAAATAGTTAAGATACATGATTTTAAGGTTTTAAATTACATAAATTGTTTTTCTTCAATCTAATTGGCTCAAATAATTTTCATCTTATTACTGGATTTGCAACAAGCCTCAAAGAGAGAAAGACCAACACACACGCACAGCTACCAAATGACAAATAGCTAATCCCTACCTTAAACGTCAAAAACAAAAATTGCCTACAGCTATTGGATAACCCAAGATTGATAACAATCTCATCCAAATAGCACCTTAAACAACAAATAATCAGCATATTGTCCATACTATAAAAACTGAGGAAAGTAGCAAGAGTCTTGGCAAGCCTCATATGGCTAATAAGGAAATTAAACTTAATAGGGATCCAGCTGATCCATAAATTAAAACTATAACAAAAAAGAAAATCTTCCACCATTAATCGTGTTTTCCAGCTCCCATGTGTTGTGAGAGCAAAATCCCAGTCCAATCTTCGGCTAGGAACTCAAACAGTTCCTTCCTGGTGTCGCCTTCCAGCCCACCCTGTTCTAATTTTTCCTGGTGCAACAAGCACATTGAAGTAGTCGAGGAGTGCATGACTTTAATGGCAAATTTCCCAGTTTTGTTGACATGGGACTCCAGTTAGTCCAACTTCTTCTTCACTCCATTTAGGTCCTTGAAGATAGCATTACAACCCGCACACTGCACCACCTCCTCCTTCTCCCCACCATTAGCAATAGTATGCCTGCCCTCATAATTTATTCCGTCCTCCTTAGAGATATGCGGGGGGGAAGTGTTAGAATAAGGGGAAGCGTTCGTACTATCATCCTTGATAATCTCAAAGTCAGGGGTGTTTGTACCCCGCTTGGAGGAAAATGAGCCCTTCGTAGCCTCCATCTCATCCTCAACCTTATCACTTTCTACCTTCTCAGAGTCTACCTCCTCCTCATTAACATAGCTCTTCCTCACGACAATTTGTTTCATCCGGGGCTTGCCAACAAACTTGTGGGATCTTCGCAGGGTCACTCCATCCTCTGCGTCAGACTCAACTAACAAGATTTTAGGTTCTTTCCTGGGTTTCTTGGAGGTGGGTTTAGTAGCAGAAGGGTTCTTTTGTTTTTCTCCCCAATTTTGGGGGAAATGAGAGGGGCGTGGTCAGGGGATTGACAAGGCGTAATAGGCTTTTTCGAGGTCTTTTTGAGACCTTTTTTTGTACCAGCAGGGGGGCCCTGGATGGAGGGAGCATGTTGAATAGAGATGGGTTTAAGAGGACACAAGGCCCTGTGGAAGTTGTAGAGCCGAAACATCAAACCCTAGTGGAGGATGGTGTAATTGTTGTCTTGACTCATGCAATGGTGGACATCTTTAATAGTAGACTCTAAGGCGTGTAGTAAAAAGAATGGGAAATAAATAGTATCATGGTTGTGAAAGTGATTGAGCAACGGGAAATGGTAATAATAGAAAACACCATACCTTCCCTCAAGGGTAAAGTATTTCATAATAATTTTGCACACCTGGTCCCACGGGTAGGGTAGGCATTCCCTGTTGAAACCCCCACACATCTTGATAGGTTCCTCACCTTTTTTGTAGAAGTGGTTCATACCGGTCTCATCCGCGAGCTTGTTGGTTTTCTTCCACTTCCTTCCCTCAGTTGAAAGACTCATAGCCTGGACAATGGCGTCCTCACTGATTTCAAACGAAATATCCCCCATAACAACTCTCCTTTCATTCCAGCTACTGACAAACTGCATGGAGAGGTTTTCGTCAAACCCAGTCATGGCTTCCATAAACAGGATGATGCCCCCTTCCTTGGCATACATCCAAACACATGGGTCATTGAAAAAGTAGTCGTCAATAGTGTCTGGCTCAACCCGGACTAAATACCCCCCCATAACAGTTTCCTCCAGAGTGAATTTGGAATGCAGCGCAGACCACAAAATGGTTATGTAGAGGGAAAAACCAAAGCAGAAGATAAGAAAAATCGACTGAGAATTAGCCAAAGTGTGGTGAGAGCTGCAATAATTATCTTTTGTGGTGTTTCCCAAGGCATGTGTCCGCAGCTCCGGTAAGCATGCGAAGGGACACCTCTTAATTCATCTGCCAACTTGCAAAGATCTTCGTTATGGAGAAATCTTAAGTTCCAGTTATAGTAATAAGTGATGTACTTGCTATGGTTAGTCAAGTTAATGATTAAAAGTTGGCGCTTCAATCCTTCTATAATACAATTATCGGTGGCCGACCATGTCATCACCAGACCAGTGCGATGGAGAAAATGGGCACCATCGGAAGCCACCTTGGCGTAGCCCACCCAATTTGAATTTGAATTTCCCTCCTACAACTTGACATCGCAGACGGGCCAAAACGACCCCCCGTAAAAAAGGACATAGAACATCATTAGCAAGTAGAGAAATTTTGGTCTCTCCCAGTTAGGGACTTCTACCTGTTAGAAAGTGAATCTAGGTGTCTCCAGCACCTCATACCTTTTATCTCAAGGCCTGTCATAGCCAGAGAGTCCGCCATCGAGTTTCCCTCTCTGTAAATGTGTTGAATTTGAAATTGCTCAAGCCAGACTATCATAGACCAAATGTCCTTGATTATGTTGCTAATCATCCAGCTAACCCCTGAAACTCCTTTAGCTGCCTCAATAATCAACTTAGAGTCCCCTTCAATGATTAGTCTTTTAGCATTGATATTGAGAGCCAATTTAAGCCCCCATAAGAGTGCAAGGGCTTCAACCATGTTACTCGAGATAGAGTCAAAATTCCCCGCATAGGCCAGAATCAGGTTGCCCAAGCTATCCCTAATAATTCCACCTCTCGCCGCAATTCCACTGCAAGCGGCGCCATCAAAGTTAAGTTTGAGCCATGAGGGGGGCGGTGTCGACCATCTAGTGTTAAGCCTCTCCATTTTTTTGAGTCATCATATAGAAGGAAGTTGTCTGGTAGATTCCATGTTCTAATCCAATTGCAATCCATCACCAAAGGGGCAGATTGCAGAGTTTTCCATTTGCAAACCAGAGCGTTCTCCTTGAGGAGCTTTTCTGTTATGCCAACCACCATTTCAATAGAGTTATTAGTTTCACGAAAGATCTGATTGTTCCTTTCCTTCCAGATATGCCAACAGATAATGGGGAGGGATGAGTTTCCAAAATTGTCTAATTGACAGGTGGGCAGAGGGGCACTTCCAATTGCTGATAAACTATTGCAAGACTTCTAAGAAGGTCCACGCAATATTAAATTTCTGTAAAATTTTGTGCCAGACCATAGAAGCGAAGGGGCAATGGATAAAAAGATGATTTATGTTTTCCTCGACACAATTACACATGACACACTGATTGGCTAGCAGGAAGCCTCTCCTTTTAAGGTTGTCAATAGTAATACGAGTACATTCTGGGCTAATTTTCGACGGTCGATCGTTAGAATTGCGACTACTTTTTGTCGGACTGCCAACAAAAGAAGTTGTCGAAAACTCATCGTCGAACTTTTCGACAATGCCTTTGAACGTCAGCATTATGACCACACCATGGACTCTTCCGATGATGGGCATGATCGCTCTTCCGGTCAAAAAAGTCATCAAACATACAACATCCTTGTCAGATGTTTGTTTAGTTTGCATCGGAATTTTGACGGAAGTCTGAAACTTTGCACCGACAAGAATGTTGTTGGTCCGACGGTTTTGTCGTTGGTCCAGTAATATGCATCGACGACCGTCTGACAAGGAAGTGTCATCGGACATACAACATCCTCATTGGATGTTTGTTTAGTTGGCGTCGGAATTTTGACGAAAGCCTGAAACTTTGCACCGACGAGAATGTTGTTGGTCTAACGATTCCATCGTCGGTGGAAAGTTTAGTCGCCATTGTAATTCTGACAAAAAATTATTTTTAAAAAAATTATTATTATCTAGACGTAAAGCACACCTCATTGATATGTACAACGAATGATATTCTATCCCCATCAACTACCAATAGGGGGCATAGGTTTCAAGCTAATACGAGGCGCACTAGTTTCAAGCTAATATGATCAGGCACACCATGGTTGAGATGGTCCAACTCCTAAGAGGACTGTATGAACCACTGAGTACTGGTAAACCTATTAAAAATGGTGTTGATAGGGAATTAGCTAATCCAAATACAAGAGCCTTTAAAGCCAATCAGGGAGATCAAATGACTTTATCTACCTTATCTAAGTTAGTTGTTCTTGGGAGCTACCAAAACTTATCTACTATATATATACATGAAATGAATTTATCTGCTATATATACACATATTTCTTATAAGTATATTCCAAATTGATAATCTCATATAAAGTGTCATCCTATGTGAATACATGGCATATACCTATTGAATGACATGTATATATCTCATACTAAGTAGTCACTCGTTATTATATATTCAACATATATTCAAAGACGATAATCATGCATTCCAGACTACATGAATATCCTCTTTAATAAAATAAATCACATGTACAAGGTTATTTGGTTGATCAAGTCCAATAGCAAAGTACAATAGGTAAAGATAGTACTAAAAATAATGTTACTAGCATCTTAAAAGAAAACAAAAATGCATTATGACCACCCACAAAACACTTGATATAAAATAGTTCCAACCTTTTTTTTGTTTAAGTAACTAGGGTATTTAAATTTAAATTTTGGTATAAAAATAAATAAATTTAAAGGTCATCTCTCCCCCTGTATAGTTCAACATTGCCCACATGTTTACTCCTAAACAATTTCAATTCATATAGATATCTTATTTTCTAGTTATGAAATTGATCTTGGGACCTATGGGTTATGGGCTCATAATATACTTAAGTGAAGTTAGCATAAACCATATCAATTATGTTCAATTACATAAATCTCCACTTGGAGTGTTTAATATACATATCATCAATGATTACAATGCTTATTTCAATATACATTTGAATTGCAACTTGCAAGAATAGATGAAAGAGAAAGAACATGTGTTGAGGCAGGTGGAAGTGCTCTCCAAGGTGATCATGAATTGAGTCCATTGGTCCCCGATGGTGGTTTGCAATGCCAACCGACCACGTGGAACCCTTAGGTCCACCCCATTGTGCTTGTGGAGATAGTTCCAAATAGTCAATCAAAGTATAAAAGGGGGATGATAGGTTCACACATGCCATACACGATGCATACATGACACAAGTAATGTAACAATACAGTGCAAAATCAATAGAGAAGGATGATACCAAGTCATGAATCCACATAGGGTCACTACTTTAAAACTAAACAAGGCATTAGATTTTAGAGTGCAATGGAGGAAGTGCCATTGTATGTGCTCATGGGGATGCACCACATGGAACCAAGCATTCTCTCATATGGATGAGAAGGACGATCGTGCAATCCTTGTGCTACATGAGCAGGCATGTCTCTTCTGACAAGTCCCAATGCTCCATGTGTGGGCATACCTTTCATCGTATGTGCTCATGGGTATGCACCATATGGAACCAAGCATTCTCTCATACAGACGAGAACAACGATCACACAATCCATGTGCTACATGAGTGGGCATGTCTCTTTGCACAAGTCCCAACGCTCCATGTGCGGGCTTGCCTTTCATTGTATGTGCTCATGGGGATGCACCATGTGGAACCGAGTATTCTCTCATATGGATGATAACGACGATCACACAATCCCTATACTACATGAGCGGGTATGTCTCTTTGCACAAGTCCCAACGCTCCATGTGTGGGCATGCCTTTCATTGTATGTGCTCTTGGGGACAGACCATATGGAACCAAGCATTCTCTCATGTGAACAAAAACAATGATCACATAATCCTTGTGTGAGTGGATATGCCTCTTCGCACAAGTCCCAATGCTCCATGTGCGAGCATGCCTTCCCAAAACACCCTTGGTGTTGTGATAGCACTCAAGGTGTGCTCAAGAAACCAATTATCTTGTTATTTGTTTTAACCCAAGTCTATTGTTATGTTATCACTTGATTACAAAACTCCCCAAACACGAATGGGAACCACTCCCTAGACTCACTCTAGGACTAAGCTCATGCCATATCTAAATGCAAGACATCTCAAATACATCAAATTGTCTCAATTGCAAAATGCCATTTTCATACATAAGCAAGACATACTCAATTGGGCACAACACCGAGAGAATGGATCCCAAATGATCCCTTATCAAAATTCACATATATGTTATCATGATTCCATAATAGAATATCATCTCAAAATCATCAAATACCACTTTTCAATAATTCCCAAGTTCGAACCAAAAACCAGTCACGAGGCTAATTACCATTGATGAATGAATGAACAAAGGATTTTAATGATGTCCACGAGACTAAATAGTCTATGGGACCAAGACAAACACCCTTAACTGATGGACCTCAAAAACCTTGAAATTTCAAAGTGCATAAAATGAAAATGCAAGAATGGCCTTTTGATTCTAATCAACTCAACAATACAATACTCCCTCGATTTGTCATTTCAACATCCCAAATAGAATTGAACAACATAACCTCATATATACTCGTAATTTCCAAATTTGGTTCATACAAGTCATATAATCATCCAAATGGAGATATTTAAATTGCAAGAATACTTTAATTCACTCAACAATTCATTTGCAACAAACTAAAATCAATTCAATTGAAAAATAAAAGAGGAATTTGAGTTCCTACCTCAAACTTGACCAAATCTTCAAATTGACAATGTAATTGAACATAATTGAGATGAGACATGAGTTTCTTAAGTGAAGTTACCCATAAAGTATATACAATTGTTTGAATTCTTTTAACATAAACCACAATGAATCTACACCTATAGTCCAAAGTAATCTAGCGAGGCATGCTATCTAAAATCCAAAATCATGAGTATTGGATCCAAGAGTATAGCACAAAAATTCAGTTATAGCAATTTGTTATACATAATATATCAAAGCAATTTGCAACCATATCAAATCAATTTGCAACCATAGCAATCTGTTATACATAATATATCAAAGCAATTTGAAAAATATGTTTTATGTTTATATGTATTTATTTAAATAACCGATCTTTTGTCATTGAAATATAAGGATATATACCACTTTATTACTATTGAAAATTACTCACTGAGAATTAAAACAAAATAAATCTAGGATATGGAACAAAAATTTCTTAAGGTTTGACAATGGATGTATCCCTCAAATCAATCACAAAATTGACTATATAGATCAATATCTTACTTGAAATCACATAGAAAAAGCTTATTGATTGACTATGAACATGTTACCTTAGGATGAGCTTAGATATGAATTTGGAGTTATCAAAGAAATGTTAACAACATATATCAGACCTCTGGGATAACAACACAGAGAAAGTGAAATATAAGATAGGTGAGAGTGAAGTGCCTTGGATGGAATGTTGGAAGAGATGTGTGGGACCCCTGCACACCCCATAGAAGCATTTAGAATCCATAAAAAAGTGCCACTGACCAAATATTAATGATTGTCCTAAGGGTACCAATTGTGACAATCACAAGTTTACCAGTGATACTGCCTACTCAAACAAGTTGTGTTTGGAAACCCCACTAGGTGTGTATATGTAATGGTAATGAAATCTCCTAAGAGTAGCCCTTACACCAATATGCACAAACCTTGGTGTCACAACGGTGTTGGTGTGACCTTGGGCCAATGGTGGTTGACTGCTACAATTAGGACAATGATCTCAAACACAATTTATGGTGTTTATAACTCTAATGTCCCAATCCACTTGTATATATTTTCACAAAACAATTAACAACCCAACCATAGCTATCAATAAGATTTCCCCATAAAATGCATGCAAAACGTATCATCATTGATAGGATAACTGACTTGCATTTAGTAAGAGACCTCAATGAGTAGAGTTTCATGCTGAAAAGAGTACTTGCAATAAAGATATTGAAATCAAAGAGACATTATGCATTCAAAAATCCACAAGGAAGATCTAATATTTATGAATGAAATTGCAAATCAATGTAAGTTATATGTTTGATATCTTACTTATATCATGGAAACATAAAATGTATATATGCACTCAACACACCTCTTTGCTTGTTTTTTTGAGAATGTTGCTAGGAATTAATAGGTGAATGATACATTGATCTACACATGAATCACTTGTACTTTCCCGATACTTTCATCCCTTGGTCAAGACCGCGTACCCCCTAACACTTGAAGATTGTTTCCACCCTCATGATTACTTGAAGTCCATGCTCAAATTACACTAAATGACAATAGTTAGTACAAAATAGTGGCCATGGCCAAGGAAGCCCAAATTTACTCATACTCAACATAATAAGAAATAACTAAATCATCTGGACCATTATTCATAACATAACCTCTTTTTCACATCATGGAAGGCCAAAATTACAAGGATCGCACTTCTTCAAAGGACCCATTGTTCAGAGCCACCAAACTATCAACAACAGTAGAAGCTATTAGGCTCATACAATTTTAGGACATATAAAGAGTTGAATGAGAAGCAAGAATTTTTTGTTTTTGTTGAAATATAATCTTCACAATTCTGTCATCACGAGTGCAAACAATCCAGTGAGGAGGACAAAGCTGAATAGTGTGATGAGGATCAGAGCCATCCAATCTAGGAGGCATAATATGAGACTCTTTCTAAACCAATGCTAAGGGTTATTATGATTTGAAGCTTCTCTTAAATCCTCACATTTCGTTGTCACATAATGAGGTAGAAGAGGCAGATTCAAAGTCTTAGAATGAGGTCGATATATATATATATATGGATGGTAATATATGAAAGGATATATGAAAGATATATGAAGGCCATTGTAGAGGAGAATAATTACTTCACACTAAGTGAAGTTGTGGAGGTAGTTGCCATGGATGTAAAGTGGGGAGTGTAAAGGAGGCTTGGGATTCATGAATAACATTAAGGAGAAAAGGTTAGTTATATCAAGGAAAAATAAAGAAAAAGGGAAGTGATAAAGAAGGGAGGGAGAAAATAGGGAAGACTGTGAAGAAATAAAGAGGGAGATCTAATTTATTTTGGTATGTAGCCTCTGCTACTCTTTTTCTTGTTGAATAATTTTGTAAAATTTTGAGAAGACTACAAGGCATGAAGTAATGCTCATAAGGCATGAAGAAGCTATGTAAAGCACAAACCATACATATGAATACATGCAAGGCATGAATCATACATGTAAACCATGAAGTAATGCATAAATACACATGAGGTACAAGCATATATGAGAAAGGTTCTCATGGAGTGGACATGTCGAAGACACATCGATCATGAAGCATACAATAGAGAGGTATTCATGGAATAGACATCTGAAAACATCTCATTCTTGAAGTAACAAAATGCTAAAGAAAATGACAAGTAATAAAAAAACTTACAAGGATGAGGCATATTCATAACTTTTGCAGTCCCACCATGGATATCAACACTAGAAGCAACTCATGTTGTTAGTGTACATAAGAGACAATATAGGAGTTCATTATACCCAACAACTTGTGGCGTTGTTGTTCGTGTTGGCTTTGTTGGACCCTACAATTAAGATTCAATATACATTATTCAATAAGATTAACTGAGCAACATAATGAAATATTGAAAAGTGTGTTATCTTCTTAAGCTTCGCTTGGTTTCAAGAATAGTTTAATATTCTTTACTTAATAGGGCCAACCATGTGAAGGTGGAAGCTCATTTGGCCCCTCCCCCCCCCTAACATCACTCTAAATTCCTCGTTAACATCTTATAGCATTCATTCATTAATATCACATAACATTCATTAACACATAATATTGATTAACATTAATTAACACACAACATTCATCAATATTAATTAACACATATCATTCATAACCCTTAATTAGCACATAATTACATTCATTAACACATAAAAACCAGTCATTATCAAATAAGGTAGATTATAATCATTTCTTCTTTTTTTTTTTCTTTGAAGCTATGAAAAGACTAAGTGGAACATCAGTTTCTTCATCATTTCCCCCCTCTATAGTTGTTCTGCCCTCTGTTCCTGATCTTGATGTATGCCTAGTCCTATACTGAGGACGAGGACACTGAAGCGAAGGGGGGTCCTCTGCAATAACAAAGAAATGGGTTAAACTCAAAACATTTTTTATTATTGTTAGAAATATTTCATTAATTTAGAGAACATAACTATTGCGCTCTTTACCTGATAGGGCCACATCATTTTGTCTAGCCTCAGCCTCAACATGCTGAACACCTTCTAGATCATCTAGAGTTGAAATACCAAAGGTTACATTGATGTTGAACACCGATTGCAATTATATTTGTTTAAAGGAATAACAATGGTCCTCTTTACCTGATTGGGGAACATCACGTTCCTGAAGTTGTGTACCCAAATCATGCTCCACTTGGTCACCACCCACTACGTGCTCTAAAATATTAACAAAAAAGGTTACATTAATTACTACTCTAATTATAAATTAAAAGTTTAATTGTATTAATAACTACATAAATAAATTTGAATAGCAAATGAATACCTCCACTACTAGGAAGCACATTTGGACCTTCATGTGCAGGTGGTGTTTCACGATTAGTAAGCTACATTCCAAGGTCATGCACATTGTTATCATTGCTTGCTTATTTAAAACAAATACAATCACTTTATGTTGGAACTCGATATCAATTCAATTTGAAACAATTTCCATTTAGCATATTTACCTGTGTGATGGATGCACTCGAATATTGTGTATGCCCACTCAATTCGCATAGCCGATCAGCCACAACTTTATAGCCTTGCTGGTAGGCAATTCTCATGTCATCTTCTGTGGGCACTCTATTGAATTCAGAGCCCTAAATTTTTGCTTGGTATCCTGAATTTTGCTTGCATTGTTTGATAAAAAAAAAATCGTTTGCAATTTATTAATATTTTGATGCAATATTTTATTTACATGAGATACTTACAATTCGTGCAGCAAGTTTTATATAACCACCAGAGTCGAGTTTGTGTTGCCCGTGCTTTTCTTGTCTTGCCTTGGTTGCCTTTGACGTGTCACTCAGTCTATAAAAGGTTTGAAATATGTTAGATTATATAAAAATAAAGAGTAATTAATTAGTACATAATTACATTCTTAATAGTATCCCATACCTTCTTTTGGCGTTTGGTGGTGTATTTCCTTTTTTCCTTTCAATTCTCTCCTTGGCATCCAAAATCAGGTCCTTCCACTCCCTCTCTTGAATCATGGGGGGACACTCGTACTTTAGGTTCTTCTCTAAATGGGTCATGTATTGGTCCCTCACATACTTTGGATATGTGCCAACTTTTTCAAGGAGCTTGGTTTTGTCAAATGTGTCATTTCCAAACCACTCAACCATTTGGTTTGTCAATTCATCTTTTAACCTTTTTTCTTGGTCATTCCACCTTTTAAAGCAAAAAAAACTTGTTAGATTCAGAAATGAACTGAAGCTACATTTATTATAGTTCAAGAAATAGATCAAAGGAAAACTATTCTAGCAATGATATGAAATCAAAATTGTGGATTAGGGCTAGTTCACATATGATGTACCACCTTTTACGTATGGTGGGCCCAAATATCTGCAATGCAATGTCACTAAGATGTTTATAGAAAATATCATTTCCTGCAAAAAAATTCATGGGATCATTAGTCCAAATCGAGTGATCATAAAGTAAATTAGAATTAGACTACATATAATAATAATTTTAAAGTACCTAGAACCTTTTGTATCTTTAAGGGAATCATTTGTTTGTCGCTCACCACCAATGCGGCCTGCAACATTCCCATACTAGCAATACGAGAAGATCCAGGAAATGATGGCATGTTATCAGCAGTAGTCACCTCTGGTGCATCCTCATGTGCATCTCCTCATGCAGAAAATAAATCCACTATGAAATGCCCCCAAGAAAGAACACTTGAAGGGAAATAAACACATAACAAAAGGTAGAGCAAAAGAGGGATCTACACAACAGTGGGCAGGCCAATATGATGTGCAGTAGAGGATGTCTGCATGCTACGTGTTGCCGACATTGCAGTCGGCAATACAAGTGGGGCTAACCTCTGATGAGGCGGCAGCGACATTTGCACAAGAACATTGACAACACCTGAAGAATAATACATTAAATATATCAAACATTAAATATATGAAAAGTGCAAGAATTGTAAACAAGGATGAACCTTTATTATGAACATTGATAATATCAAGTATGATGTGTTTTGGGTACTCAAAGTGATAAGCCAAGCAAGCGATAATCCAAGAAAATCGTCATCACCTAAAGTACCTGCAACACCCTGATCATGGCCACCACTTTCATGAGGGCGCATGAATTGCTGTAAAAATAACACTACATATTTTAGTTAATGACATAAAAGAGAATAAAATATAAACCATTATTGAACTTTTGTTATAATTAAAGCTTTCATTACTGCTTACTTGCAAGTTTTTTGTTGTCCGAATCAATACTTGCACCCTCTCTCGTATCTCATCAGTCATAGGATGCATAGATGCCAAAGCAACAATCTCTTTACTAATTTTTCTAAGAGACTTTTTTATGAATTCCATAGGGTGTGTGGAATTTTCTGGGTCATCATCGCTTAATCCTATTGAGTCCACATCCCTAGAGAGGTGCCAAGGTACTGCAACTCCCTTTCCCTTTCCCTGAACGTCCGTCTGTGTCAATAATATCATTAACAATTACAAAATTATTCTAAATCACTCAAAAAAAGAACATAATAATGCAACAGTTTGCTTCTATCTAATTTGTACAATTACAATGACGTTTACCTGCTTGGTTGAAGTGTCGCGACCTACATCCCTGTCTGCGCTATGTGATGGATCCATGTCGCCCTGTGACAAAGAAAAAATATAAAAAATGTTAGCGAAATTAAACCAATAGACTTAGCAAAAAAACTTCATAATAAAATGGTATATTGGATTCATTAATTGGAGGTTGGTTAATTTAAATGGTATATAGTATGTACCACCCCCATGATATTAACTTTGTTTGTATCTATACGATTCAAACTGTAATTGATTAGAAGTTCTTCGCCTGCACTTATTGATTTTATCGCACATACGAATACATGATTTTTCGTGCGCACCTCAAATATGCAATTGGGTTGTTTATTAGTTGACCCAGGTCGCGTACTATTTATAAAACCTGCAATATTCCTTGTTGCTTTTGGCCGACCATCAATGTATACCACCACTCATTTACTTTGATCATTATCTTTCTGTTGTATATAATTTGCTGACAGTGCATACCTACGCATACTTTTTTTATATCGAACAATCTGCATCCAATTATTGTAATTGTAACAAGGTCTGACAAACTCCATCAATTTAGCAACTTTTTTGTAACAGACCTTTATGTCGTCCATGGAAAATTGGTCGAAACCATATAACGACGAAGGTGCTATGTGATATATCCTATCGTTAACACAAAAATCAGTGTTTATTGGAGGAAGTTCCTTAGGCACCCATTGTTTCTGTAGATGTTTGTACCTCAATGGCACCTCAATTTCGCCTTTGGTCTCATCATCATAAGAACATGACCCCCCTTGAGCAAGGAAAAATTTCATGTGTATTGAATTTTCTTCTAATCTTTTGACCTCTTGTTGATCTCCCTATTGTAGACCTACTACATCAGTTATGATCAATTACATTATGTTTTTCCATGATGAAAGCATACACTAACATGTTCCAGAAACATCAAAGCATTTCAAAATTGAGGTATATTTGTTAATTTTTTATTTACATATATGTTTGGAACATATTAACACAAACTGTAATGTTATGAAGCTTCCTCCGCTAGATACCTCCCTAGAACTGGTTCAAGATGACTCTCACGCACATTTGTAAATGTGCAAGGAAACACGGATATGCCTAAGTCTGAGAGCATAGTATAACTGGGGTATGTAGATGACAATGACAAGCCTTATGTATAGGTATAAGGAAAATAATTTTGAGCAACACATCACTTTGAAACACACATTAAAAGAAGACATGGAACAGAATAGCTACACCAACAAAACAGTGAATAAGAAGTAAACAAAGCCAAGTTTCATTGAAAATATAGTAAAGATATTCTAGGATACTGTTAAGAGCAGACACAAAGCCTCCTAAAGAAGTCGTGAGAAGATGATATACAATAAGAACCAAATGCACATGGCAAAGTACAAGTGATAACAGTCCTAGCCAAATTAATAATAGTGAGATCATGGGAAAAGATTTGAAATGTAAATCTCAATGACAACCCAACCAAAGAGAAAAAGTTAGGACAAAGCCTATAAAAAAGAGATAGCCACGAAATAGTAACAAGGAGTCTATACACAATAAGATAGATCAATCCATGGTATAAATCATAGAACAACTAAAATCATGAACCTTAATACCATGAAGAGAAAACCCAAAAGTTGATTTTGATAGTGAGATGAGTCATGAAGAATCCTCAAGTAGAGAGACTATATATTTGGCTGGTACGAGGGCAACTTATAGGCAAACACAGTAAAAAATAGTCATCGCTAGCTACTGTGTTTGATAATATTTATTGTAGATTCAATGTTTCAAAAGAAATAAAAATGGCCCATCACTTTCATTGGAAACATAGTCAAAATGCTAAAATCATTGTCAAATTATATACATAAAAGACTCTGACCAAATCTAGGAATAGAGAAAAAGTAGTAAAACGAATGTTCACTATCAAATAGGGAAGAGAGCAGTCTCAAAACACCAAAACACTTTAGGATAGTTGAACAAAAGACTTGGTCTGCAACTCTATCTTGTCTTTTCAATGATGATGAAGGCTCTTGTAGAATTAATTGTGCATTGTATTTCCATCTTTGTTCTAATCCTTAGCTTGCAAGATCACCATGTCTTGGGTATGGGGTGATCATTGTTTTTTCTCTCGCTACTGCTATGGTACTCATTGATGTTGATATTGAACCCAAATCACAAGCCTGGGTTGTCCCTTTACTTCCTCTAGGACTGTGTAGGTCTTCATTATCATTGTGATCTTTGACTGTAAATGAAAATTTGTGTGTTATAATCCTAAAGACTGTTTACACATGCAATGAACTTCTTTTATTCCTCTCATGAGGACCTCAGTCTTGGCTATTCTATTTAATCCTTCATGAATGTGTACTTTGTGACAGTTAAAATAATTGTGACTCTAATATGAAATTATTTTAAATGTGATCTAGCATGGTGATGATGTCATTGTTTTATTTGAAGTTAATGACGAATGACAATCATTTTCATTGATAAGACTATTGTGATAACATGCACTTCATTTCACTATAAAATCTTACTTAGACTATCGTTTACTCCTTTTAATTCTTATTCATAGGTATATATCCCCGTGCTTTTGACTGTTGTAACTTATAACTACTTTTTTTTGTCTTCTAGGCCTAGATACATCTTCATGAAATTAATTATTTGGAAAGATGCATGTTGTGTTTGACCATGATTGTAATAATCAAGTCTCTTTAAATTAGATGCTTTATAGTATGCTCTTAGACTTAGGCATATCTGCTTCCTCTGCTAGATACCTCCCTAGAACTGGTTAGCTCGTTCTTCGTTGTGTATACGTCCTAGTGCCATGGTAGGGGCAGGGTGGGAGAGAGAGAAAAGAGAAAGAGAGGTCGATTGCCCTCCGGGGCGTATAGAATTCATGGTGGCAAAAGGGGAAGACTGAACATCAACCAAGGCATGGGGGCAACATTAAAATACTTCTGATGATGTTGACCTAGGAATGACAAAGCACAGGTAGTTGTGAAATGAAGCATATAGCTCAAGCAATGGGTGGGACGCAAGCAATTCCTCGTATATGCAAATCAATGAATGAAGGTGAAGATTCAGCTACCTTGAATGGTGAAGATTCTACCCAAGCAATTCCATAAATTATGCAAATCCAAAATTCCTCATGCAAATATTATGCAAATCCGAAGATTCAATGAATGCAGGTGAAGATTCAGAATTTCCTCATATTATGCGAATCCGAAATGAAGGTGAAGATTCTACCTCAAATGGTGAGTGTGTCGTTTGATCTTGCCAGGGGTTGAGCTCGATGTGGAAGCCTGCACGGGATTGCAAATGCACAAATGACTTGCCCTCTTTTGTTTTTTTAAAGTATAATGCCCGTCGTCGTCGCAATTTCGATGAACACAGGCACTTTTAAAAAAACAAAAACAAATTTCATTGCTAATGCCTTCTTTGTCGAAACCAAATGTGAAATTATCGTCAGAATTCTGACGAATTCATGCATTTCTTAAAAAAAATAAAATTGGTCACAATATACCTTCTCCGTCGGAATTATAAACCAAATATATTAGTGTTATGAGGATCTTCCCATGCTGAGCCATCCACCAGACGAAGTTAATTTTAGGGATAAGCTGAGAGTTCCAAACTCCTCTCCAACTCTAGCAATCATTCATAGGGGTGAACAGGAGATTGTAGGCTGACTTAACACTGAAAGTACATGAGGGATTCATATCCCAAACAAACTTATCAGTATGAGCTAAACATGGGACCCTGACCTTCTCAAGAAGAGATTATAACTCTCCAACCAAATGGTCCTAATGCATATTATTTCCCAGACCATTAGCAAGCCTCAACCAGTAGCGAGAGGGAGAAATGTAGTTTATCACAAGAGGACCTAGCGAGTCCTTAAGAGTTCCCATGAGGCAACTGAAGCGGGAAGAGGCCAGGGGTCTATCGCCAATCTAGTTGTCCTCCCAGAATGTGATCTTCTCACCATTGCCCACCTGCCATTTTAGGCCCTATTTAAGCAACTTCCTATTTTTGACAATGTTGTTCCATATCTTAGACCCAGGTGGAAGCTCATTACAAGAAAGGAGGGAAGAGAAGGGGGTGTGATTGAAATAATTTTCCCTCATGATCTTGCTCTAGTCAGTTTTTTCCTTCATAAGTTTCCAACCAATTTTAGTCAGCAAAGCCTTGTTCAGGTCTGAAATTTTTCTGATCCCTAGGCCTCCCATGTACTTAGGTTTGCACACCACCTCCCAATTGACTAAGTTGATTCTAGACTTTTCCTCCATCCCTATCCATAGAAAAATTCTTTGGATTTTCTCAAGTTTCTTAGTCATGGCAATGGATATCTTGAATAGAGATAGAAAATAGACCAGGACACCTTGAAGAGAGGCCAACAAAAGTTAGAGTTTACCCGCACTACTCAGAGTTTTTCTAGTCCAGCCAGCGAGTTTCTTCTGCATTCTTTTAAAGATTGACTCCCAGAAATGGGAGGTGACCTCCTTAATAGTGAGGAGAAGACCCTAGTAGGAATTAGGGAGATCAACGACATAACATCCAAGGATTTGCATAAGTTTACCTTGGAGATTTCTATCAGTGTTGAAAAAATAAATTTTGCTCTTGTTATAGTTGATAAGTTGTGTGAGAGTTGAGAAATACAATACTACAGGAGCCCAAATGATCTCTGCAAGCTGAATAAACCTGTTACAAGGAGAAGCAAGGAAGCAATAGAGAAAACATAAACACAGGAAAAATGCTCAAGAAGATGAGAGCTTCGTACTCACAAAAATGTGTAATAGAATAATGATACAAAAGAAAGAATTCAACCTTTAATAGGTCAAAAAACCCTAAAAGGAAAACCCTAGGCTTGCACATAATAATTAATAAAATAATTAATTATTATGCACCTAATGTTAGCTTAAGTGTAAAAGAGATAAAGAGGAACTTAATTAATTAAATAAATGTCGTTTAATTAATCAAGTAAAGACCCGATTACTCTAACACCCCCCTCAAGCTAGACTTAGGGAGAAGCTAAAACCTAGAACAACTACTGAAAGCAGGAAAGATGGGTCCCAATAACAAGGCCTGATCAGGTACCCAAATACAGTGAAATCTCTATGAAACGGAGAAAAAGGAGAAAACCCAGTGGGAAAAAACTTATCTCCAAAAAGAGATAAAAGAACATGCTGAAAGAAATAAGAAGGAAGGAAGGCCTCATAAAGACCCCCCAGGGACAACTTCCTTCACCCCAAGCATAGAGTTCAACTGAAGATAGCGTGACGATGCAAAAGGTTTCGTGAAGATGTTTGCAACCTGCTCGGTAGTGGGAATGTACTCCGGAATGAGAGAAACATCCTGAATCAACTGGCGGATGAAATGCATGTGAAACTCAATGTGCTTCGTCCACTGATGCTCTACCAGGTTGAGAGAAATGTGAATAGCACTCTGATTGTCACACCAAAGAATAGTGAGACTATCAGGAGGAAAACCAAACTCAGTCATCAATTGTCGAAGCCATAAGATCTCCTGATTGACGAGCACAACAGCTCGGTACTCAACCTCTATAGATGATAAAGCATGAGCAGTCTGCTTCTTACAAGACCATGTGATAGGACCAGAGCCAAGATAGAAAACAAAGCCAGAAGTAGACTTCCAATCATTGACATCACTAGCCCAATCTGAGTCAGTGTAGCCAATAATATGAGGTTCCCCTGATTTGTAGTGAATGCCATGAGAAATAGAGCCCCAAATGTACCACAAAATACGTTTGGCAGCTTGCCAATGACTCTCATGAGGATCATAGGAGAATCGAGAGATAAGGCCAACGGCAAAGGAAAAATCAGGACGAGTTTGTCAGGTACAACAAACTGCCAACCAACTGCCTGTAAAGTGTAGAATTTACTGAAGGAGTGGGGCACGTAGGAATGAAAACAACCCCTGACTGAAAAGGAGTGGGGGAAGGCTTGCAATCAAGCATACCAAAGCATTGAAGCATATTAAGAGCATACTTCTGCTGGTAAATATAGATCCCATCAGAAGAATAAATCACCTGAAGACCAAGAAAATAGTGCAGAAGACCAAGATCTGTCATCTCAAACTGATCCATCAAAGCTCGTTGAACATGCCTAATCATAGAGGATGAGCTACCTATTATGAGGAGATCATGAACATAGAGCACAAGAATCGGGATCTCACCCTCAAGATACTGAATGTACACTGTGTGATTGGAATGACTGCACGTGAAACTAGTGGAGAGCAAGAAAGAGTCCATCTTCTCATACCAAGCCCGAGGGGCCTGTTTGAGACCATACAACGAACGCCGAAGTCTGCAAACCAAAGAATTGTCCTGCACAAATCCCTGAGACTGCTCCATATAGATTTACTCCTATAGGCCCCCATGCAAGAAAGCACTCTTCACGTCCATTTGAAAAACGAGGCATCCCTTAGAAGCTACAAGGGATAACACAAAAGAAATAGAGTTCATATTGGCGACAGGGGCAAATGTCTCAGAGTAATCAATACCCTAAACCTGCGAGAAACCCTTCACAACAAGATGTGCTTTGTACTTATCAATCAAACCATCAACAACATACTTGGTGCGATACAACCATCGACACTGAACCATCTTTCTACCCTTAGGAAGATGACAAAGATCCCAAGTATTATTCCTCATCAAAGAAGAATACTCCTCCTCCATAACGCAATCCCACTCAGGGTGTCCTGTTGCCTCTGAAAACTTCTGAGGATTATCTAAAATGGCATGACTCAAAAGACTAGAACCCACAGTATGAGAACGAGCGTGTTGAGTATCTGAAGGATCATCGACCATAGATCCTGCCACCTCAATAGTAAAGCGAGCCCACTTGGGCATCTGAGGGGGAAAAGGTGGAGGTGGGGATGTTAGATTATCAAAAACATCATCATAATCATCCTCAAAATAATCTCGAAGAGATGCAGTGGGAGGAGTAGGCACTGAAGACAGGGTATCCACTGTGGGAAGGCGCTCATCAAACTGAACATCCCGTAGAAACATGACCTCTTTGGAATCAAGATCAAACAACCTGTATGCCTTAACATCCTCACAGTACCCAACAAAAATAAGGGGTCAACTCTTTCGCTCCATTGCTTTCCTCTGAGCATCAGGAATAAATGCCCATGCCTCACTGCCAAATACTCGGAAAAAAGAAACATCAGGCTTGTCTGGAGAAGTCATTAATAAATGTGAGTACATAATTGGCCCTAGAAAAAGGAGTAGGGAATGATATGAGGTCACTGTGAATCAACTCCAGAGGTGCCAATGCACGAGGGGCTCTTCCCTTCGGAAAGGGATCCCTGTGATGCTTGCCAAACACACAACCATGACAAACACTATCAGTGCAGGAAATCGGTGGGAGCCCAAGAACAGGTGCTTGTGTACTCATTTTCTAAAGATATCTGTAATTGACATGGCCCAAGCGCTCATGTCAAATCTTACTCACTAAATCTGCATGTGCTATAAGAGATGAACCTGCACCTGCAGAGGGCTCAAATCCATCAAATTTGTAAAGGCGAGATGCAATATCAACACTCCTAGTAGCCACAACCAAATCAAAGTCATGGAGGTCCTGAATAACCACATAATGTGGTGAGAACTCAACTGTCTTACCAGAGCCAGAATGACAAATCTGATAAATGGACAAGAGGTTCGTTGAGATGTTAGGGACAACCAAAACATCCTGCAAAGTACCCCCATCCAAAGAGACAGAACCTGAACCCAAGACTGAAAACTGAACAAAGTCACCCACTACAATCTGTGAAGTACCACAAGAGGCAAGAGAAGTAACCAACTGCTGAGTGTGAGTCATATGGTGAGAAGCACCAAAATCTAAAATCCAAGTGGACCCATAGGTCAAAGCTTGAGCAGTGAGAGCATGACCTTTCCCTATGGAAGGAGAAGACACCTGAGGTGAGGAGATGTGATGTTGTTGCATGGCTTCCTTTAAAGCCTCTAATCGTTTCTAGCACCTGGAAACTGGATGTCCTTCCTTGCCACAAAAACTGCAAGTATCTCCTGATTTCTTCTTAGTCTTAGAGGAAGACTCACCAGATTGTGGAGATTTTCCTTGTTTCAGATGAAATGGTGGTTTAGAATCCGACTTAGGAGGTGGCTTGGAGGAATGCTCACTACCTGCAGAATTCTTCTTTGGCTTCGGTTTCTACTTTTGCTTCTCCTTAGAGGACTGAGCAACCAATGCTTTGTTCTTGGACCCTAAGAGCATGTCCAGCCGAGAAAGGTGAGACTGTTCACGAGACAAACACTCACAAAACATATCAAAGGTAGGCATGGTGAAACGAGCACCCAAGCCATCCATGGTGGATTAGAAAGCAGAGGCAAAAAACTGAAAGGGACCCCGAAGCTTCGAAAGGATCAAGTGAATGTGCTCTGTGTCTGTCTTGGTCTTTCCACACCCCTGGAGAACAGATCTGGTAGTCTTGAATTTGTTCAAAAAATCCTCAATGGTGGGAAAGGAATCAGGTAACAAGGAAACTGACTCTGCCTCAATCTGTAATGCTTGGATCTCATTAACTCTCCTGAAGAGAGTCTCAAACTTCAACCACATATTGCGAGGAGTGAGAAACTCATCAAGGCGAAACAAAAGAGTGTCAGAAACATGTAATGAGAACAAACTCATGGCCTCATCCATCTTGTTTTTGTGCTGAAGAAGCTCATAAGGACGCTGCAACAGAGGCTGAACCTCATCCAAATAAGACCACAACCCTCATTCCCTAAGAAGCCTCATGATGCGAGGCTTCCAAGTGTGATAGTTGTGTGATGTCAACAACTCAACAAAAGGATCTACCATGAAACTCTGCACCTGTACCTGTTTGTATTTTTTAATATGTGACCTTTCAGAATAAATAAAAGATGCAGAAGGGTTTGTTGATTTTGAGAGTTTCGGTGTTCTAGATTTCTGATATAAATGACAAAAAGCGAGAAAAAAACACCCCCCCCACAAGAGAAAAACCCAAACCCTAGTACATACTGGTGAGAAGGAAGCAATGCATAAGCAAAAAAACTTCAAACTAAAATCTCATGTACTTGATGAAAAAACTGAAAAACAAGATCACATAGCCGAATAGAGCATGCCGAGAGCTTTCCAACGCCAATTCGTTTCCAAAAAAGGAGTCTAGTTGCCCATTCTATGACCCCGAAAGTGCAGAAAAAAGAGACCCCACTTTGACTGGAAAAAAGTACAGTCAAACAACAAAGTTGAAAAAAAAATTTCAACACCACGAGGTTCGGCTCAGAACCGGCAAGGGCGTAATCCTCCAACAGGTGTTTCCATTATTTTGCTTCTATAACGAACGACTAGCCAAACAGGTGGTGTCATCAACAAATTATTGCATAACCACCAGGGGAAGGGTAGAAACAACTTTCACCCCTCAGATTTTTCTAGTCCTGATTAAATGGGAGAAGTTCCTGCTCAAAACTTCTACCACCATAATAAACAAATAAGGTGAGAGAGGGTCCCCCTGCCTTAGACCCTTCCTAACCTTAAAGAATCCCCAAGGGGTGCCGTTGATAATCACCTTGATAATATTGATGAATCTTCCCTGGAAACCCATCTTGGAAAGAACAACATACAGGAACTTCCAGTTAACTTTATCATAAGCCTTAGAGATGTCAAGTTTAAGAGCCATACTTGGGTTGCGACTTTTCTCCATGGAGTGGATGACCTCATGGCTAGTAATGACTGATAATAAGTTTACTTTGATATATGTTACAAGGTAACTACCATGACAAATAAATTTTGCCTTGAAACTAGGTGAAAATATTATGATGTTAATTAATTGATTATTAATTAGTTGTGAAAATTTTGGTAGTTACCATTACAAGGTAACAAATCTGCTACTTTTTAAGTAATTTATAAATAGCTTTTGGTTGGTTAGGATAACATTATGCTCACCTAATTTAATACTATTAAATTTTGATAATATAACAAGATTAAAACAATAATAGAATAATAACATAATATAATGTAAAACATTATTAATATAATCATAAAAATAATAAAATAGTAATATAATGATTAAAATAAAAATATACTAATAATTAAAGTATTAATATTGATAATAATATAATAAGTCAACAATATAATATACTAGTAATTAGAACAATAAAAATTAATAATCTAATAATTTTAACATTAATAATATAAAATTAACATTTTTATAATAAAAATAAAATATAAGATTAGATTATGCTTAAGATTGAAGATCATTTCATTGAATCAATATTAATGTAAGACAATACAAAATAATAATGTTTAAAAAATAATGCAATGAATATCAGTGAAAAAATAATAGAATGAATATTAATACAATGTAATATAAATAAAAATTGTCCTCACTTCCGTCTTTTTTGCTACAATAATATTTAAATTTTCTTTCCTACTATTTAAGTATAATTTATGATTTGTTCACTAATTACATTCTCAAATAAATATTAAATTCTAGAAGAGTTATAGTATTTTTAAGTGAAAAAAATTAAATATTGTTTTAAACATAAATTTATAAAATTAATAGCTTACTAAGCCTCTCATTTATTTACTACATCTACATGTACTAGTTTGATTGAGTTCTTCGATTACCTATTCATTCATTATAATTAATACATTATAAATTATTAATCTCTAGTTCAATTAAGATTAGATTTATAGCATAGTGTTACAGTTTAATTACTAGTAAGGTTCAATTAGGGTTAGTACTATGATTCAATTTGTGTTTAATTAAAGTTATAAAAGAAATTTTTGAGTTTGGATTAAATTATGGTTATAGTTCAAACATGGTTAAAGTAAGGATTAGGTATAAAGTTAAATTGGAGTTAGGGTTAAGAATCAATTAGGCTTGTAGAAAAAAAATTGATTTAGGGTTAGGGTTAAATTATGGTTAAGAATACACATCAATTAAGATTAGAGTTATAATTGGAATTAGAAACAAAACTTTTATCGGAGTTAAAATAGGGTTAGGGTAAGGCTTAAGATAGTTTTCAATTTAGCTTAGAGATGATTATGCATTAAATTTAGGATTCAATTAAATTTATGATTAACATTCAATTTGTATTATAGTTAGAGTTCAAATAAGATCACAATTTAATTAGCGTTAAGATTCAATTAAAGTTACAGATACAAAATTATTAATCTCTTCTATTTGCTAATTGTTTGCAAAAAAATCATACTCAATTACTATTACAAATCTAAATGACAAGTACTAGCCACTACGTGACACTTGTTTTTAAATGTCCTTTTGGCGGAAGCAAGTATGTTTCCATTGGAAGCATCAACATTAACTCAGTTAATAAGTTATCTAAAGAAGGTTGAGAACTTGGATAACCACCGGTGGCTGAAGATTGCGATGGAAGAGGGTCTTAACCGTAGGAAGAAAACTTGGATGAAACAAAATAGAAAGTGGTTGAATAAATGGAACATCAAACTGCACGATTGTCCTAATACCAACAAGGAAATAAAGAAGTTTGTCATTGAAAAGTTTCAAACTGCCATGTGGAATAACCACATTGGACGCAAAAAGGTGTACTACATTAAAGAGTTTAACCTAACTGAGGAACATGGTGAGAAAACATATTTAGGGGCAGTTATTAAAGGGAAAGCTAGGCTGTTAGTGGCACAACTTAGAACTGGTTCACATCATCTCAGGTGTGAAATAGGTAGGTGGCAAAGGCCCAAGGAGTTATGGGAAGAAAGAACTTGTTTGTTTTGCGAGATGGGAGCAGTGGAGACTGAATGACACCTTCTTATTGAATGCACATCGTATGATGATATTCGGACTTAGTATGAGATCATTCTGAAGGCCGACAACATGCATCAATTATTTGACGAGGATAAGATGAACCAAATGACTAGCTTTCTAGTCAAGATCATAACAAGAGATCAAACATGGAAAAAAAGATTTAATGTGTGTGTATTTTCTTGGTCCGATAGACTATTCTCGTGGCTCTAACTAATGAAACCGACTCCGCGCGAGAGTTTGGCCGGCGTGCATGAGACTCACCGGAATCACCGGAATTTTAATGAAATAGACTCAGCGGACATGCGTGAGATGATTCCGATTGGCTATGCCCACGTTGGCTAATAATTAGTACCGACCATTTCATTTTAATATCAACAAGAATAAATTATGATTTTGTCATTTATCTACACTATTCTCAGTAGACTGGTAATCAGGTTTTGAATATTTGAAATTATCTATTCTTCATCTTGTCATGGTTTCCCTGAAATTTCCCAGGTTATTTGGGGTGAAGTAATCAGCCATCAACAACAGTCCTATCGCTTGCATCCTCTGTCTAAAACCAGTAAGTGAAAGATTGGAGAGAGGGTATTGACTATTTCATTTACTTTCTTAGGGTTGAACTGGAATTTTATGCATCAACAGTCAATGAAAGATCCTTTTTAGGTCGTCTATGTTTTGGCTGACGAATTTTTATTTATCTGCAAGGGTAGGTTTCCAGTATGGTATCTTTCGGTGTTCGTGCTTGTTGATGTTGATACAGTATTTTTCCCGGATGATGTTTTGTGAAAAGTGAGTAACGTTGCTAAAAATGCCTAGTAACTTTGATAGCCTTTTCTTTTTCCCAAATAATTGTCATCCACCAGGATATGAAAAACGGATAGTGCTGTCTGCATGCAGGACATCGTAGTTTGTGAAAATTGGCAACTGCTTGATTTGCTGCTATGTGTAGTCTTGCTTACTAATTGAAATACCAAAAGGTTACTCCGCAATTTTTGAAATAATAAAGGACCAATTTTCTTTCAATTATTTCTGAACTTCCTTTTCCTTCTCGCCTAAGAAGTGAAACTAAAACTTGTATAGGAGATCCTTATTCTCGGCTTTAGGTATGTGAATTGCCTTAATCTTCAGAAGCTGGGATTATTATGTCTCATCAGGGATAACTCATACATCCCTTTGAAAATTAATGTTAGGACGCCAATGCTGGTGCCATTGGATGCAAATAAATTCAAAACTTGAAAGCTACCGAATGCTCTCTGCAACTTCTTATGTTTAAACATATTTGCCTTTCAGTTGCTTGCATCTGTTAATAAGTCCCTCAACAGTTATTTATGGAGATTTGTGATTTGCAGGAGAATGGGATTTGGAAAGACTGATTTGTCCAAGATGGACATGGCTTCACATGAAATGTTCAGCACATTTTTGGCAAAGTTCGCTCAACCTCTCATGCCAAGTGCTATTTTTTTTTGGCAATTTATTGCTTTTAAGTTTGGGTTTGATATCAACTGCTTGAGCTTACCTTTCTGAATTTACCTGTTAATGAGAGGCACTTCTTGTTCTTATTTACTATCCCTGTACTTCTTGTGAGTTTACTAGACTTTAAGAAGGATTCTTTGTGATTTCGTGGTCTTTGACTTTCTATTATTGGCTAGCTGTAAGCCCGTAAGTGTGCAGCTGCACATCTTTCATTGTGTATTGGTATGCTTGTTCTGCTCTGTTTATAAATTGCAGGAAGAGAGCATTATTTTATAATTATTGTTTTTTGGTTGCTTAACTGGTACATTTGATTTCCTCGATGTATCAAATTGCTTTGAGCTGTGAACTATTTGACAACCTACTCTTATCCTTTATGAATTGACTTATGAAATGTATTATTTTCTCCCAGTTCTCAAAGTCAAATCAACGATACCTTATGTGATTCTTTTAGCAAAAGCTGGTATGTTCCCAATTGAGGCCTCAACGATAAATCGGTTGTTGTGCTACTTAAAAAAGATTGAAAATATGGATAAGCACCGCTAGCCCAAAATGATTGTTGAAGAGGAGCTAAGCCGTAGGAAGAAGACGCGGAAGAAGCAAAACAACAAGTGGATGAACAAGTGGGACATAAATCTGCATGAATGTCCTAGCACTAAAGAGGAGATTAAAAAGTGGGTATTAGAAAAATTCAGAAATGCCATGTGAACAAAATAGTTAGGTAGAAAAAAAACATACTATATTAAAGAATTTAACCATACTTGGGAACATGATGAAAAAGTGTATTTGAGATCTACGATCAATGAAATCATTTGAGATGTGATATCGGCATGTGGGAGGTGCACAAAGAAGGGTGGGAAGAGAGGACATGCATATTCTGCAGCAAGAGGGACGTGGAAATAGAATGACATTTCATCAAGGAGTGTGCAGCATATGAAGATATTCACAGACAGTTTGAAGAGGAGTTAAAGGTGGACAGTTTGAATGAACTTTTTGAAGAGACGAGGCTTCACAAAACAACGAGTTTCTTCCTCAAGATTTATAATAGAAACATGGAAAAGAACTTGAAAATGGGCTAATTTTGGTTCTTGGTCCCTTAGACCGCTGGGTCTCATGGATGTCATTAAAATTCCTTCATTCATTCAAACTAGGTCTTCTTTTGTTGACCACATAAAGTTTAGATGTAAATGGAAAACGTACATTTGAGTTTTAGCACTTAATTTAGAAATTTTGTCACCAGTCTGTGAAGTGGTTTGGAAATTCTTATACAATTCTTTAAGCAGTGAAGAGATTGAAGAGGAAGCAAATGGATTAAATTTGTTCAGACATGAATATGAATTTTTTCATGGCAAGGCACGAGGAAAGGAAAAACTGAACCTAAATTGTGCCTGCCTGTTTTATTATGATTCATCTTGCAAAGGAAAAACTGAATCTAAATTGCCCCTGCCTGTCTTATTTGTTAAGTTCTTTCAAAATTCTATGATCAAAATAGAAGAGATGGAGATATGATCTGAAAGTTGTATTTTATCTGCTATAGCGTGTTTTGAAGATGCACAACACTTATTAATTTTGGTGTGTCCATCCTCTTCAATGTAAGCACTTATTAATTTCGGTGTGTCCATCCTCCTCAATGTAAGCATGCTATATAAGTGGATGAGGGGTTACGTAGTGAAGAGATATGTCTTCCCACGTGGGAAGACACATCTTTTCCCTATGTACCTCTCACCACAGTATATAAACTAGTTACCATTTACTTACTCGATCGGAAGGAGTGCGACTTGTTTGAGAATCGCTTTACCACTCGATACCATGAACGGTGTAAAAATTAATATATATATATATATATATATATATATATATATATATATATATATATATATATATATATATATATATATCGGAAGCATGAAATAGTACGACTGACGTTACAAAATTTAGCACGACACATTTCATGTTAGAGAAAACATCACAATTCATCCATTGATTGTGAAGAGAGGAGATATCACACCATAGTGATATTCATAGATATGGTTCAACAATGAATATCAAGTCTCATGATACTCACCATAACTCATAGTTATCAAGTAAGGTATGTGCACTGGCATCAAGTCACATGATGCCTACCATACTGATGATTTCATGGCATGTCCACGAATATTATGTTCATAATATTCACCATGAAGATCTCTATCATAATTATGGTTTATTTAATGATATCAACCAACAGATATCTACCATAATGTCTCAGAGATATATATACTATCATGACATGTCCACAGATATCAAGTCACATGATATCCATCAAGATAGTTAAATTGATAATTGTAAAATCGTCACCTTACAATATCAATTTGAAACAAGTGTTCATTATTGAAAAGTCGTCACCCTTCAATAATGTTCACAGAAGGCCCATGCAGTCATGGAGTCACACACATGACAAATAAAAGAGTTTACACACTAAACATCTTTAATATATTAGTCTATCATAATAAATGAGACTCTATCTCAAAATTAAATAACATTTTCAACCATACCAAGTTTATCTCTAAAGTGTTCAATCTTGATCTTGGAGAGAGGCTTAGTAAGAATGTCTGCAATCTGATCATCGGTACCAATATAATTCAGCCGGATCACATTCCTTTCCACCATATCTCGAACATAGTGATAAAGAATCTCAATGTGTTTAGACCTGTCATGAAATACTGGATTCATTGAAATCTTGATGCAACTTTGATTGTCATAGTAGATAATAGTAGGATTTAAGGGCTGACCAAACAGTCCTACAAGCAGTTTCCGAAGCCATACTGCTTCTCTTGCTCCCATGGAGGCTGCAATGTATTAAGCTTCTGTAGAACTTTGAGCAACTGAAGACTGTTTTCTACATATCCATGAGATCATTTCTGATCCTAAACTGAAGCAACATCCTGATGTGCTTTTCCTGTCAACTACGCTTCCAACCCAATCAGAATCAGTGAATCCATGTAGGTCAAGGTCTACATGTTTATACTTCAAATCAAAACCAATAGTTCCTCGAAGATATCTCAGAATATGTTTTGCAGCAACAAGATGTATTTCCTTAGGTTCACACATGAACTGACTTAGTGCATTAACAACATAACATATATCATGTCTTGTGTTTACCAAATACATCAGAGATCCAATAATTTTTCTGTAGAGGGTAGGATCTGCAAACTCTGATTCTGCAGCTGCTTCCTTTAGTTTGTACAGATTTGTCTCCATAGGTGTGGTCATGGATCTACAATCCATCATTCCAAATCTCTTGAGTATATCAATGGTGTATTTTCCTTGATTAAGGATTATATCATCTGCCTGCTGCCAAACTTCCAATCCAAGGAAGTAGTGAAGAATTCCTAAATCTTTCATATCAAACTCAAAGGCTAATTCTTTCTTACATTGAGTAATACAATTATCCTCTCCTGTGATTAGTAGATCATCAACATAAAGAATAAGAATTAATAATTCACCATTGATTACCTTGTAGTAGAGATTTGGATCTGCTTCACTCTTGGAAAACCCTAATTCCAAGAGGTAGTGATCAATTCTTTCATACCATGCTCTGGGGGCCTGTTTCAGTCCATATAGAGCTTTCTTTAATCTGCAGACATGTGATTCAGCCTTATGAATCACAAAACCTTCAGGTTGCTCCAAATAAACTTCTTCTTCAATCTTACCATTCAGAAAAGCAGTCTTAACATCCATTTGATGGACTTTCCATCCTTTAGATGCTGCAATAGACAAAACTGCTTGGACAGAAGTGTATTTGGTAACAGGAGCAAATGTCTCTTCATAGTCAATACCTTCTTTCTGTGAGAAACCTCTAGCAACAAACCTTGCTTTGTGCTTCTCAATGCTGCCATCTGCTGCATGTTTGATTTTGAAGAGCCATTTAGAAGATACCACAGATTTGCCTTTAGGCCTAGGCACAATATCCCAGACATCATTTTTCAGAATTGACTGATACTCTTCTGACATAGCATCTTTCCAAACTTGATGCTTGAGCGCATCTCCAACACAGGAAGGTTTTGCATCAATGATCTCATTCATCAAGGCAGTATAACTGGAAAATAGGTTAGGTCTCTTACTTTCTCTAAAGGTCCCCTTTGGAGCAGCATAATTTTTAGCTTCTTGAAGCATCCTTTTAGCCCAAAGTGGTCTCTTCCTAGTTTCGGGATAATTTTCTTCTAAAGGGAAGCCTTGAACTTCATGCTCAGCATCTTCAGGGGTCTCCCTCTGAATCTCAGGGGTGTAATCCTCATCCAAGCTTGTAGGAGGATCTTGGTGTTCTAATTCATTAGAGCTTTTGGACCTCCTGAATGCTATGTCTTCCTCAAAGATGACATCTCTGCTTAGTTCAATTTGTCTTTGACCAGGTATGTATATTCTGTAGGCTTTAGAGGTTTCACTATAACCAACAAATACTCCTTTCTTTCCAGAAGGTTCTAACTTTGACCTCTTTTCTTTGGGGACATGAATATAGACTGGACACCCAAAGATCCGGAAATGACTTATGTCAGGTTTGTTGCCAGTAAAGGCTTCTTTAGGGGTTTTATTGTCAAGAAGAGAATGAGGACATCTATTTTGAATGTACACAGCTGTCCTAGATGCTTCAGCCCAAAATGAGGTTTCTATATTTTTGTCAAACAACATAGCCCTAACAGCTTCTACTATAGTCCTATTCTTTCTTTCATCTACCCCATTTTGTTGTGGGTTATAAGGTACAGTTAACTCCCTCTTAATCCCAACATTTATACAATAATCTTTACACATATCAGAAGTGTATTCCCCCCCATTGTCTGTTCTTAAGGTTATGATTTTCTTACCTGTCATATTTTTTGCAAGAGCTTTGAATTCCTTAAATTTAGAAAGGATTTCTTTAGACTCTTTGTACCTTAGAAAATACATCCAGGTCTTCCTAGAATAATCATCTACAAATATTACATAATATAAAAATCCCCCTAATGAGGGTACAAACATGGGTCCACATAAATCAGAATGAACTAATTCTAATACATTTTTGGATTTACTGTTGCTAGAATTAAAAGACCCTTTAGTATTCTTTTCCAAGGCACACCCTTTGCAAGCTCCTTCAGATTTTTGACTTAGCTTGGGTAAGCCGATCACCATCTTCTCTATCTTAGGTAGGGCATGGAAATGAAGGTGCCCTAATGTTTTGTGCCAAAGTTCATTTGAATATTGGTCACATCTGAAACATTGTACTTCAGAAATGTCTCTCTTCTTCTTTGAAGACCTCTTCCCATTTGAGTTGTTGTCCCTCTTTCTCTTAAAGTTCTTCTTTCCTTTCTTGTGGGAATTAGAGTTTAGAACTTGAATTTCTTCATTACCATTGTTTTGTTTTATTCCTCTTGTGACAAGCTGAGATTCCTCTTGAATGCCATCGGTTTTCAATCTATCAAACTTGGGAAATTTAGAAGGAGCATTGATTCCTTGAATGAACGATTCCCATGAGGTAGGAAGTCCATTTAGGGCCATCATAGCAAGTTCTTTGTTGTCTACTAGATGTCCAATAGTGGATAGTTGATCCCTAAGCTCAGTGATCCTCAAGAAATAGGATGTAACTGTTTCTGCTTTATTCATCTTTATATGGTGTAGTTGATTCTTTAGGGTGAGAGCCCTACTAGTGTTGTTGATTTCATAAATGTCAGCTAGTGCTTTGAACATCTGAAAGGCCGTCTCATATTTAGAAATAACTGGTACAATGTGGTCTCTTACTGAATCCACAATTATTTTAAGGGCCTTCTCACTGTCCTTGCTCCACTGAATTTTCTCTGTATCATCAGAGGGTTCAGGAATTTCACTTTTGACATGGGAGTCAATTTTATTTTCTTTCAAAACAAGCATGATCCTGAATTTCCAAGATACAAAATTTGATGCTCCATCTAATCTATCTTCAAACCTAACTCCGGATGCCATTAGGATTATGGGAATGCAATCTTAGTAAGAGCCTGGTGAAAGTTTATGAGATCATTACAGAATTTTAATATGATCTTCCTTAACTTGGCTCTGATACCATGTTAAGTTCTTTCAAAATTCTGTGATCAAAATAGAAGAGATGGAGATATGATCTGAAAGTTGTATTTTATCTGCTATAGCGTGTTTTGAAGATGCACAACACTTATTAATTTCAGTGTGTCCATCCTCAATGTAAGCATGCTATATAAGTGGATGAGGGGTTACGTAGTGAAGAGATATGTCTTCCCACGTGGGAAGACACATCTTTTCCCTACGTACCTCTCACCACAGTATATAAACTAGTCACCATTTACTTACCCGATCGGAAGGAGTGCGACATGTTTGAGAATCGCTTTACCACCCGATACCATGAACGGTGTAAAAATTAATATATATATATATTATATATATATCGGAAGCATGAAATAGTACGACCAACGTTACAAAATTTAACATTATTATGATTCATCTTTGCTTTTGTCAAATTGGAAAAGGAAACATACAGTGGATGGTCAATTTAATCCAGTCCTTGCGCCAACATGCTTTGAAGCTTCACTTGCCAAAAAACGAAAAGCAAAAC
Source organism: Cryptomeria japonica (assembly GCF_030272615.1). Taxonomy (NCBI): domain Eukaryota; kingdom Viridiplantae; phylum Streptophyta; class Pinopsida; order Cupressales; family Cupressaceae; genus Cryptomeria; species Cryptomeria japonica. The sequence continues at coordinate 141,601,089 of NC_081410.1, forward strand.
AAAACTTCCAAGCACCTATATTGACATGAAAGTCTTGATCCTGTTTCAAATTTGGTAGGATTATGCTTATCAAACTTCCTGTTGTTCCTTAGCCAACAATTATTGTTTGTTGGGAATGCATTTTATACCCTTGAGCCTACACACAATTTAGAGTACTCGAAAGTTTCAGGTATTTGAGAAGGGAGACGTTCTCTTTCCATCCCTAGTCACAAAGGGGGTGCGCTAGCTGCCCCTGGGATGATGCTGTGTTTGTGATATCCTCCCTTTTTTCTTGATCAATAACTCCTATGAGTACCTGGGATGGCAACTAGATTTCAAGAAATATCTTAGTATGTCCTCGGGACTTCCAAAAATCCATAACTAGTTAAAATTTCTAGAAGCCCTTGGGACATTCCAAGGGACTTCTAGTTTCCTGAGTTGTCTCGGGTACTAGCAGGAGTTCTGGATTGATGGAACAATGGAATAAGAAGGCATATAACTGTTGCATTCACTACATCTATTAGGTCAGTCTAAAAATTTCTGGCTTTTTCTATCCTTTGTAACCTGCGAGAACTTTTCTTCTTCAAATAGAAATGGTTCTATTTGTTGGTTGCTCTTTTATCATAAAAAGGAATTATGGATATCCATAAGACGCTAAAAATTCCAAAAGACAGTTAGGATAACTTTATTTAGAAAAAGCTCAGGTGAAAAGAGTGTTTGCATATGCTCATGTTAGCTGAATTAAAGTTGAATCTGATTAGTAGAAAGACACAATTTACTAAAAATTTAGTCCCTGATATTTATGCTATTATATATAAAATTTCATTCATTTCATGCCACATGGATATGGACATGTTTTAAAAAGTTTCAAGATTCATAGTTTTCAAAAAAGGATGCATTTATCTCATTTACTACATGCCAATGAATGCAAATGATCCATTCATTGAATAGATTTGGGAATGGAATTCTCAGCGTTAAGTTTCAGCATTGGTAATACATGTAGACATATAAAAATGACCATATTCCTAAATGAATATTTTATGTTCATTTCTCTATAGAGAACCATGGGACCCTCCTTGGGAGCTGAGTAATACTACGTTACTCCATAGCTTGCATCAAGAAGTCCTGTGTGTGTGTGTGGACTAGTATTTTGTCATATTTTCACATATTGAATTCTATCAGCCCACTTTTCCCTCATACAATACATATTAAAGCAATGGAGTTCAAAATTGTAGGGAGATGATATACAGTGTAACAGAAGAACTTCTTTGCTAGTGACCATTCAAATAAGGTGGTTCTGTCTGAACTGAAATTTATTGATTGGAAGCAGTGGCAACTGCATATTTATCAAGTATTAACAAAATGAATATTTAGTGTTTACATATCAAATATTTCAAAAGATATCCCATCCTTGAAAAGTTGGCTTCTTCCTGATTACTTTGTATTGTTATTATGGCTGTCAGTTTTATGCCATGGCTCGAGAAGGTCATTTATTGAGCTTGTATAGTTAATCTAGATACTACATGAACATTGTTGCATGGTATTTTGTAGGAAAGCTCTTCGAAAATACTTTACAATCTTTTAAACATCAAGCCACTTCGATGCCTGTAATTCCCTTAGAATCTCTCTAGTTTTGGTAACATTATAGTTTCCTAATTGTCTTGGAGTTCTTGTGCCATAAAATGATTCATAGCATATCATAACCTTGAGTAGATTATTGTATTTATTTTCTTCTGGAAAAATAGTGAAATCTCCATAAATATACATCACGGAGAATGCTTATTCTTTTTTTATAGGGATATCAATGCACCTTAGGGCTGCTTGTTTGTACCTTCCTATGCTTATTGCATTTGTAGATGATGCTTGAAAGCAAAGAATCCCATTTCAGGAAGGTTAGGCTGCAACCAGTGGTGTCACCTTTTTGACAAGACTGAATGAGTATCCTTAAGAAATCCTAAGCTTTTTGAACAGAACTTGATGTCTGCTTTTCATCTTATGTCTGGTACATGATCTTGAAAACACTTTTTGTGTTCAATGCTATAATATTATTTTATTATTTAATTTTATAATGATTTTTGTTGCTGAGAATTGATATTGATCATGACCACATATTTATACAATCAAATCTGTGAATGCTTATAAAAGGTTTGATAGAATCATGTATCCGATAACACGTTTGAACTCCAGTATGTAATCCTTGTCTATTTGATGTAAGAACAATGAAGATCTTGTCAAGAATTGGATTATTTTAAGTGGTATTCTATTTATTGTTTTGTTTGAATCTGTACTCTGCCATTCAGTTCTATTTCATAAAGAAACATTTGCATGATTTGATCAGTTTTACTAGTATTTTTCTTTCAGTAAAATCGATCCTGGCATATAAAAATTAAGGTTACTAAATACAAATTAGTCGTATAAGCAACTGCCCTTTCAATTCAAATGGTTTTTTTGATGCTATTAATCTTTGAATATGATATTTTTATGGCAGAACTATACGGTTTGAGGAGTTAGGGAAAGTAGGTGGTGAATTGCTTTCAAGGTTTCATCAGGAACTTGGTTAGTTCAGCAAGTGAATTTTTTTATACAGTTTTAATCATTTCATAATAGAAATTATAGAATGCTATGTTGTGGACGTTGGAAAAGTCACACCATTTCTGTGATATCCCTACATAAATATTATTACTGTATTGAATTCTGATATTATTGATCTGTTTTTGTTTTAATTGTTTGATAAACAATTAACTAAGATTATGGTAATTAGTTGCCTCTATCACATAACATATGTCCTCATCTCAAGGAGAACGAATTATTAAGCATATCCGGTTTCTATCTAAGAAGTATCGATCTTGACTAATCATATGATTAATCATTTCCATCAAATCAAACAACGGTTATACAAGGAAACTGAAAAGCCACGAGTTGTATAACCCATTGTTGTTATGAAGTGGCACAAATTGCAAGAGATGTGATTAGGGAGAAGGCATGGGATGTGCTATTTGAATGCAACCAATCCCTTTGATCAGGGAGGGTATAAGATGGAATTGACATCATTGTAGCAAGGCATCGAAAATGAATTAAGAGAAAGGGACTGTAATCTGATTTAAGGTTGATATATATATATATATCAATAACAGAATAATGATCAATTATATAAATCAAACATGTTTAAGTAATTCTTAAACTAGTATGTAACTTGGGAAATACTAAATAGCAAGATAATCAATAATACAATTCAGAATGACAAACTACTTATAATGTCCATAATACAAAGTGATTGTTAGACTTGTGTGAATGTTGTCATTGATGTCAAACCCTGTGATCCGGTTAGGACCGGATGTAGCATGTTGAGCAGCAGTGGAAGATAGGTATATATGTGATATTGAGCAGTGCGGGATGTATGATTTACAAGAGTAGTTTCCGGAAGATCCTTTGCTTTGGAATCTAGTGTTTTGCTAATCTTTGTTGAGCTTTTCCTTTTGTATTAGTGTTGGTATTAGTTGTGATAGTTGAATTGCTACCTAGATGTTTGTATTGCAATATGATCAATGAATCTTATGCTCCGAAATCTGTGGCATTCGTATCTTGAAGTTAGAAGTCGTTGTGCTTGGAATTTGTGCCTATGGGTTCGTGTCGATGGGTTTGGCAGACCCTTGTTGTGTTCCGGTAATAGAAGCGTGTGTTTTGGTAATTAAGAAGTGTGCAAAAGATTAGTGAAGGCTGACTTGGTTACTTTGTTTTGGTCAAGGCAAATTTGTGTAGCGTGTTGATCCGAGCAATGCACTTGTATAAGCCTTTTGTGCTTGGTCGACATATTATCTTGGTGTATATATATATATATATATATATATATATATAGAAGACATGTATGTGGATGTATGGATGGTGTGTGTGTGGGTGTGAGAATAAAGTGTATGCGATCAGTGTGTGGTATCAGTAGTAGAGAGAGAAGGTGTGACTTAGTGTGGATAGTGCAAGTGCAGATAGTGTTGCAGTAGTCCCTTACCGGATCTGCTACAAGCAGTGTTATTGACAGGTTGGAGGAAGTGTTGCAGAGATCCCTTACCGGATCTATTGTAAGTGGTTGTTTTGATATTTGAGCTTATACTGGAACTGACTTCATGCATTTGGAGATGCAATTTTCTTCAGTTTACTTATTTTTATTGCAGTAAGCATTTCGGCACTAAGTCGTGTTGTAATCCAGCAATGAGCTGTGTTGTAATCAAGCTGTGAGCCACCCCTTTTGTAAACACCATATAATTAGTTATATTATTTTGAGAGCTAACCCTCTCCATGGTTTTTCCCATTTGGGTTTTTCATGTATAAAAATCTGGTCTCTATCTTGTGATTAATTGTTAAGGTTAAATTCAGTGGAAAGTTTTTATTGCTGTAGGAATATTGATTCAACCCCCCTCTTAGTATTCCGGTCCATTCAACTATACTTCTAACAATTGGTATTAGAGTTCGGTCCCTTGTTTGCTAGCTTAACCGTTTGAGGGAGATCCTTGTTGGTTGAATCATGGCACTGATGTGTATGACTAGAGAATATCATCTACATGAAGAATTGAAGACAACTCTTGAAGATCTAGAAAGTGTGGAATCAGAAAATGAAGAATTGAAAGAAAATGTGAAGGTAGCGAATGAATGTGTGTAGAAGTTGAGAGAACAGATTCGGAAATTCAAGTTGAGATACAAAGAAGTTAATAATCAGTTGAAGCAGGCTAATGAGACCGTTAAAGATCTGATGCTAAAAATTGAGGTGAAGAACAAAGTGGAAGAAACCTTGAAAGATTCAATTAAGCTAAAGATTGAAGAATGTGAGAAGCTAGAACAAGAAGTAAAGAAGCTAAAGGCAGAAACTAAAGTTCATGAAAGCAACAAACTATTGGATGACTTGATTGACATGCAAAAACCTCATAAAGACAAGACTGGACTTGGATTTCAAACCGGTGAATGTTTGAATTAGAAAGACAAAGGCAAGGAAGTTAAGGTGGAAGTAGAGAAGAAACCTGAAGATGCAAGCAATATCTGAAATTAGAAATCTACTACAAGAAGACCACCGATTCATCAACCGAATGCACAAACGTACCCATCTTTTAATGGTTATTGTTTTCAATGCAATAAATTTGGTCATAAGGCTGCAAAATGTAAAAGCATGAAGAAACTGAATACTCAATGTTACAATTGCAAGAAGTTTGGTTATAAAGCAAGTTACTATAGGAATCATGTTATGAATCATGACTATTATCTGGTTGGAATGAATGGGATGAATAATTATAGGACATTTCATGGCTATTGTCATCTATGCAACGATTATGGTCATAAAGTTAATTAGTGCAGATCAAGAATACACTTGGTGAATTCAGTGCAAAAGAACATCAAATGTTATAAGTGCAATCAATCCGGACATTATGCTAGTAAGTGCATAAATGTGCTTGTTGTGGAGAAGTCTATGGAGAAGAATGTGGTCAAGACTTGTGAATCTAAGAAACAGGAAGTCAGGGTATGGAGAAAGGAGTTGAATAATGCAAGCAAAACTGGCGTATTGGAATCTAGTGCAGGCGCCTCTTCTTTCGGTAACCGAGCTTGTTGCTTTGGCTCAGGGGGAGTTCTCAAGGAAATCATTCGCCCCCCCGCCCCCTCCACCCCCATTGCCCTCTTCGAAGTAGTTCATGCTGTGGGTTTGGCATGATACTGATGGATATGCAATCTGGTATTTTGGTGGAGATGTTGATGTTTACTGACAAGACACTCTTTTTGGCAGGTAAAACCTAGAAGTGATTGGCAAGATAAATATAGAACTTTGAAGATCATTCTCTACATTATACGAAGAAAGGAGTCTAAGGAGCAGAAAAGCAGTTGAAGAGTAGAAGCAGAACAAGAATTCAGATTATGGAATCCAAGATGATTGTCGGAGAATCAAGCAATGGAGAATTTTAATTTCTGGAAAAGGTACGATTGGATGAATTTGATACTAAAAATATTAGGAAATTGGAAAGCAATTTGAATGATACAGATTCATGGAAAGTTAAAGAGTTAGGGTAGAAAGGACTCGATCTATGGAGCGAATTTCCCTGGTTTGATGAAGGCTTGATCAAACTTATCCTGAGTCGAGTACAGAATGATTGCATCGTGTTGGACAAACCCTATTTGATCTCTAAGGATGTCATTTCAGTAATTATTGGGCTATGCGACAAAAGAATCGTTCCGGTAAAGAAGACTATGAAGAACAAGGAAGTTGAAACCCTAAGTGATGGGAGATCAAAGAGCGTTGTTAATCCCGTGATAAGGTATGTTGCATATAGAATCTCTTACAAAATCTACTTCAAAAATAGGGAAGGTTCTACCTCAGCTATTGCAGTATTTGTTGCATATTGCTATGGAAGATGCAGTTTTTGATTTGTGTGAATTACCGAGGAATCGGTTGTTAGAGAACATTAACATGACAAAGAATCAAGGCTACCTCTTTCGGTTCGGATTTTTGCTTGTATGCTTAGCAATGTATTTTCTGAGATCTTTGCCGTTGAAGGAAAAAGTGTAATGGAAGTCTCAAGTTCCGATTGCAAGGCAAATTTATCGATATCTGAATCAATTGAATCTGTTATAAAAAGTCATAGTTGATTGTTATTATTTCCAATACACTTTTTCATTGATTGTTTTCTTCCATTCTGAGCATGAATGCTTACCGTTTCATTCCCATTCTAAGCCCATAGGTGGCAGACAGCTCTGTCCATTAGAAGTGATGGCAAACATGATAGAATAATAGCACAGAAGAAATAGCTTCCTAGTTTCGATTTATCTTTTAGTTTTGTTGTTCTCTATTACCTGCTGCATATCTAGGCAAACACAGTAATACAAAATTTAGGTTTATTTTAACTTATTAAATCAAAGAAACTTAAGAGTGTTAATTGTTAAATGTTTAGGTAGTTCCAACAAAATTACAAGTAGTTGTTTAGAATGTCTTGTAAAACTATAAAGCTTAGGTAGTTTAAGTTTACGTTAACTCAAAATTAATAATTTGTCAGTTATAATTTTACTTAAAATTACAAACATAAGTTTCACAATTTAATTTTTGGTATTTCAATTATTATAAATTATAAATTATAATCTATATTCAAAATTTAAAAAATAGTAATGTTAAATTCTAATTTATTGAATTTGATATTTTTTATTTATAAATGTGAAATTTCATATTTTTTAACTTTTACCAAATTATACATATGGTTTCTCCAAGTATGCATCTTATTTGAGAAAATAATGACGTACCAATACTGTGGTCCATCTTGTAGACCAGTACTAGTACTAGTCTCTTGACAACTATGTTAATGTTAATTTTTGGTAGAATAACCAATTATCTATGGCCCTTAAGGATTATTTAAGCATACTTGGGCAACGAAAATATTGCAGATTTGAAAGTAAAAATGATGAAACTCTTGATGTTTATGCCTATAAAGCTTGTTACACTTAACTTGAATGGGATTCCTAATCTGTGGAGCCTATGAAGAGAACAATGTCTGGCTAAAATCTAGAGAAAAGCAAATACCATCAATGAGATAGGGGGCCATATATAAATTAACTTTAGCTTTATCCTTCCCGAATTGTTTGATAAGCTGTTGGAAATAGTATCTTACCATTTTGGCACTTTTCTTGACTCCAAAATCTTTGCCAAAGTGGCACCCAGATATATCTGCATGTTCAGTATTACTGACCCTTATGACTTTGTTCAAAGAACTATTTCCTCACAGGTGCATTGAACATCTGCTTTGGATGGGACTTTTGGGTTTAACTTTATCCTCCACTGGGTTGAATTTTGTGATCAATCGTTCATGGTCTCCACCACATTGTTATCTTTTTGCCAATTGGTTGCCCAATTTGCAGTGTGGTTTAACTATGGAAGTGTCAATTTTAACATGGATCTGATGGCATGTTCAAAAACGTCCATAATGGCTTTCCATGCAAGGGAGTATGGTTTTCCTCTTTTACAATTGACTGAGATCTGCATAATTAGCTAAGGGCGTGGAAATATCTCTGGCTTTAGGGATGAACAGTGAAGTAAGAGGACTTTGTGTTTTGACATGCTTTTGCCTCTATATCTGGATTATTAGGCTAGCTGTCTGGTTCTCTAGCATCTTTAAAGTAGAAATAGAGATCATTAAAATTACTTTTGGAACGTACATCTGGAATGGATGTCGTTTCTCTAGACTTTCCTTGTGAATTTGTCTTTCTTTATTTACATATCTTTCTTCAGTATTTGCTCTTTTTTCTCTTTGTAATTTGATGACAGCTACATATGTCTGAATGAGAAGTTCAATAATCATTGGAAAAAAAGTATGTTTCTTGAGGAAGATGATGACAAATTAATTCTCAAAGATTGTGTTTGATCCTTGATTGCCTTACAACTCATTAGACATGGAAAATGTCACCTAGATCAGTAACTTTAGGGTCTTCTCTAGCATAGAGCTCAAGAGTTCAACTTATTGGTGGCCAAATCAAGCAAACCCAGAGAAAAACTTAAAAAACATCAATATTAGTGGCAAATTCGAAAATAAAAATGACTGTGAAAAGATTGAGAGGAGATATAGTGATACGTGTTGCCCTTTCGCCGATCAGGATGACAAAGAGGCATGCTAGGGATGTAATGTCCCTTTTTACTATTTTATAGAACCCTACAAATTTTTGATGTTCTTGGCTAGGCTAGGGTTAGGAACTTTGCACTTTCTAATCATTAAGATCTTGTGAGGGTGACATGACATATGGTGAACAAGCCAAGGGATTACTTGCTATGAGTTTTCAAAATATAATGAAAACAATATACTTTCCAATGTAAACAACAATGATGATTAACACCCAAACTACCACTTAATGTATGTAAACTGCTGTTGTCTATGCCTTAGAAGATCAAAGATATATGCAAGAATGTTTACACATGAAACCCTGACACCAATAGTTAAGTCATACTTGCTACAATTATGTGATTGCACTACTCATAGGAATGCAAAGTATTGATTGAAACCATAATACATAATGCTGAATACATTCATTGCTTATATAATGTTACAATTATACCTTATATGACAGTATTTTATTGAACACCAAAACAACTATTGAACAACAACAGTAAATATACAATAATAATGGAAACTCTTTACATCAATTGCTATTAATATCGCAGCAGCCGAGTTCTTACAAGTTACTGATATGCACAACAATGTACAGCTGAACCCTCATCTAATATTACAATAAACAACAGATTAATTAAACTCACAAGTTTGCTACAGCATTTTGTGAATAGAAAAGGATGGCAGATATAAATAATGGCCAAATTTGTCTAAGGTTGCTTACAAAATCTGAATGCTCACACTGACAATCCTCCACTGCAGAACAAGTTAAAATGCTACCAAACTGAAATAAATACTTATTACATTGTAGTGGCACACTACAATGCTGTAGCTGCATTGTAGCAACAATGTACCATCATTGTAGAAAATTGGAAACTATAAATATGCTGCGATCATTCAATACCAATGTGATTCCTTGATGAAATCACCTCAAAGGGATAAGAGGGTTTTTGTGATCCAATCCCTATTGGAAACCAAGAGGGTTTTCGTCCTCCAAATTCCTACACTCTTAAGGGTTTCTGTTCTTGGACAAAAAGATGAACACAAGTGTTAAGCTTTGAAAAAGAGTTTGATTTAACAATGGATTATTTCCTTCGAGCAATTCTCTTCCTTCTATAAGGTCTTTTTTGACCCCTTCGATTTAAATTTCTTTTTCCCTTTGAAAATTCCTTCCAAAACACTTTTTAATGAAATATTACATAAGGCCTTATAATGTCTCATTTAAATGACCACTATATTAAAATAATAATATTCAAGTTGTCCTTTTACAATATTTTAAAATAAAGTTGCTAGAACCAACTAAAATAATAATTATTAAATTATTTTCTCAACTTTATCCCTTTAGCCCATAGAAAATAAATAAATGGATCCCCAATTATTTTAATTAGACAAGGGGATATTATAAGGGAATACTTACAATATGGAAAACAATCAGCAAGAAAACACAAGAAGCACATGAGACAAGTCATGCTTGTGTGTACTTGAACAATGCATAGATAGAATAGAAACTCTGGATAAACTTATATTCTTGAGTGAGTGAGTGATGGGTTTTAGTTGTAAGGCAAGCAGATGGAACAAAGTAAATGAAGCTTAAATATTAAAACTCATTTGTGAATTAAGTATTGGTGAACCATCATGTGTACTCTTTCTGTTTCTGCAAGGAATAGATATAACAGCCTTTAAATGTGCATCAAAATTACTTTGGGGAGAGGCAAGCCAAGGTGGTGGCACTTCTCACAATCTTGTGCCATTTTAAGACTTATAGAAACAATATATTTAGAACCCTTTTAAGCAGCCTTTGAGGAAACAAAGAACACGATGGAGATCCTTGTCCCCATATTGTTTTCCTAAGAAGATCACTCAACAATTCAAAAAGGAAAACAACTGGAAAACCATAAGACTTGTTCGTGACAAATGTCACATTCTTGTCATCTAGGAGACAAAGAAAGGGAGAAAATTTTACAAGAAGCTGTGATGTCCCTGATATTATGTTCATTTATAGTATTCATTGCTTCAATTATTCCCATTTAATCAAAAGATTATTGTATTACTTACAATAAATCTACCCACAATTTATTAATAGATATCCTTGTTTATTAGTGTTTATTATTAACACCCTTGTTATTATTAGTATCATCGATTATTAATGCTTATTATTAATATTCATGTTTTTTAATTTCATTATTATTAATGTTCATGTTTATTAATATTCACTACCCATCCCTTACCCACGACGGTCAATGATTTTAATGCACCAATCTGCATTTAATTAGAATAGACGTGAACCATCGGTGAGGCGCGTATGGAGAAGCAGGGCTTTTGGGAGGGGTCACAACCGGTCAATGGTCTTAAATACCATTGACCCTTCCTCTCCTACTGATACACAGCATACTGTCACACAGAATAAGGGAAAGGGAGGGATACGAAGGTAGCACAGCAGTCAGGTTGACTCTAAAAAAAGGAAACACTCAGCACGGTAAGGTTATATAGACAGTTAGTGATTACATGGGATGCTCACTCATTAATTCAGAACCTTACTAATAACATAATTAACAATAATAATAATGGAATCTGATCTGGTCAACATTGACAGTACTACTATAAATTAATATGGATGATACAATAATACGGTTAGTATATTACAATATTAAAATATAGTAAGGTGCTGCTAATATAATATGATACGCAGTTAATTCTGTTAATGTAATACAAGATAATGATAATAGAATCTGAGACAATATTGCTAAATAGTATCAATGTAATACAATACTGAAATGACATATAATAAAATATAATTAACATAAAGTAGTGACTAACAATACGACACAATATAATCTTCTTAATGACACTTTGAATATCAATCTGATGAACAGGTTTGTCTATCAATTCAGGTATGTATAACAGTATATGGATACACATACTCTTATAAATTTATATGGTTATTATGTTTGAATGTTTGCTTTCCCTGTAATTAATATCACTGCTCTCTATGTATATACTTATAAACAGTCCATATTATTCTAGAAGGATAATGTAATTTCTGTATATGAACAACCTACATCATTCTGTGTCTGAAACATCTATTTCTATATATGAAGGAAATATAAACATTAATTTGCAGTAGCAGGGTTAAAGGGATAACGTTATATATAACTGATATGTAATAATAAGCAATCTTGCATATATAATTGATCATTGTGCTTACTGCTGCATACTGTGATAAGGTCTGATATAATCAGCCATGGTGAAGGGTAAAGGATTAACAATAGGGGGAACGATGTGAAGTCACTCCTAAGTATGCCAATTTGTATGGCAGAGTCCACATGAGGCCGGGGGGGGGGGGTGAAGGTGCTCGGATTTTGGGCTTGGGAGGATTGGACTTAGGACACCCTATTGAGTCAACTCTCTACCCTCTCTATCATGGTGATGGACAGAATCATAGCCGTAGGAGAAGGTAACTTGATTAAGGGGGAACGGTTGATAAGACACCCTATCAAGGATGGCTTGATTAAGGGGGAATGGTTGATAAGACACCCTATCAAGCATGGCTTGACTAAGGGGGAATGGCTGATAGGACACCTTATCAGGTGAGGCTTGATCAAGAGGGAACGGTTGGTAAGACACCCTATCAAGTTCTCCCTCCTCACTTGCTATGGTTGGAGTTTTACTAGTTAGTTAAGTAGTTGTATGAGTAATAACTGATTTATATTTTATGTTTCTGATTCTTTATTAACAGCCATCTGCAAATGAATGCTTGTTTTGCTTTATATTAATCTTTCTTTACTTTTCAGTCTTCATTATAATTAGATATCTGTTTCGTGCATTTATAATTTGTAGGTCATCCTCTAACTTGTGTGCAGGTCTTTCTTCTTAAGAAAAAGGTACTTTCTCTAAACCCCTTACTTTTTGAAACTTGTGAACTAGGGCATTTTAAGGGCATTATAAATAGGTACATTACAGAAGCTGCCCGGGGAAATGTGAAACGAGGGTGTACCACTTGGTACATCCTGTTTACTGTGAGGAAATCTTGTCATAGTGAAGCTGGAAGGCTCAATGAAAAACAAGCCTGAGGCTGTGAGAAGTGAGATTTCAACACATGTTGCCTTCATGTGGACTCGGAGAAGACCTAACAAATAAATTATAGATTTGAACCTGGCAGGAAACAAAATGAGCAATCATCAAGTGTAACAGAAAATAAAACTCTATATAAAGGAGGAAAAAGTTAACACAAAGATACCCGCCTTTTAATTTAGAGTTTTAAAATTAGATAGTTAGTGGCCCCAAATTTGTAAGAAATGCGAGCATATTGGTGACAACAGTTACTTAAAGACTTCCACCTAAATTACTTTGAGGGAGCTCACCTTCTTTTGCTGCTATGGTAGAATGGTATCACTTGTTCTATTCTTTACAGAAATAAACTGCTGTCTAAATCAGTAAATCTCAATTGGAGACAATTCAGCCTTAACATCCTGAATTTCAGGGTTTTTTGCCCCATTGTCATTGTGTGTCACTTGTACATCCTACACATTACCATGAATATCCTTCACTAACTACTCTATAAATATCTAGCAGACATGGACAATCTAAACAGATTGAAAATCTGAGTTAGACTGAAAAAGGCTTTTGTTTTTGCCTACGACAAAATCACCGCTAGCAATCACCTTATTGGTAGAAAGTCAGAGACACTGATTGACCTATATGCATTATGATGATCACTATAATCAGCAAACATCTTTTCTTACATTGAGGATCTAACTTACCTTCGGTGTTCTGCCTGTCTGGACCTCCTTAACTGTAATACCTTAACAAGAGCTTCCATTGCGCACATGGACAGTAGTATACAGTGTACACTGTACACTATGAACTGCTTCAGCCCAATACTTATTATTTGGGATTTCCATTCCTTTCAATTGTATTTTGCTGATGTATATTTAATGGCTGGGTCCAATCTAGAGAAAAGAGGTAGTATATATGGGCTGCGGACAATGTATTGATAAAAGAAGTAGCAATGCTTCAACTGTTAATTTTAGAGCCTACATTACATTTAGAATATTCTTGACAAGCTGATTTTGAAAGCTTCAACCAGCTCCTTACTGTCAACTAACTTATAACTGACAACCAACTCTCAAGTATCAACCAACCCATAAATCACAATTAACACATAACTGCTATGACCTTTACATGGTTTTGATACCACAGTCTACTCTCACAACCTTTTAGAATTCTCATAAGCTGCTTCACTTAACTGTGTTACAATTATGGAAAATAGGATGAATGGTTAGTGCATTCATGTGATCTTTATGTACCCATAGTTAGAGTGGCTGATTGCGAATAGTAGAAATGATAGATGATAGAATGTGCCCACTTCAGGATTTAGTAATAGTGTTAAACTGAAGACTTCCATCAATTTTTGGGATTCAGTTTTAGCTTTGCTCATTTGAAATCTATCGTCGTGTCTTAACTTCATTTCAGCATGGGGATGGCCTGCCTTATTTTAGATTGTTTAGTGTTCTGGAAAGTGTCCTCGAGCATTTTCATCTATTATAAATTGCAAATGAGTGATTTTTTAGTGGTGTTTTTGCTTTTTGTACTCTTGTAAATGAGTGCACTAAAATAGAGAAGCTTTGAAGGTGTCATAGCATTTGAATTCCATCTGCACCGTGTTTTCAGGTATCCTAATCTTAGAATATAGGAAATACCAAGTTTGAGTGGGCTAGAGAAAAAATATGCCAAAAAATTAGATAAGGGTTTATCACAAAATCGTGTGCTGCTTTTACAATTATTCAAATTAGCTCTGTGCTTCATGATAACTTATTCTAGCTTGTAAATGGACCCTAATTTTTTTTTTTTTTTGATCGGTAATGGGCCAAAGCCAATAAGGCGTACATGCCTTACCCACTTGTGGGATTTGAACTTGTGATCTCTCTTTCAAGAGCACATGTTCTCCACCACTAGGCCAACTCAGGTTGTACAATAAACGGACCCTAATTTTTGATCCATTTATTATTTTAAGATTTTTAAGGATCTTTAAATAGTGCTAATAAAAAGGAGATTGTTTTAGTAGTTTCAGAATTGAATCAGTCAGATATAATTGAATGTATTTTTAGTTCTCATGTAACTAACGACTCTAAATTATGCATTTTTATTTGTAGGGAGTATTGCTTGAGTGATATTGTATATAATGATTTGATGGTGCTGTTTTTGTATACAGACCTATTCAGAAGGCAACCACTAAATGAAACGTCTCAAGTCCTGGAAAATATCATTCAAATGAATCAGACTGAAAGGTTAAGAACATACATTGATGCTGGCTGTCGACATTTTCATGTTGATGCACAAGTTACAATTAAATGTAAGCATCATTAATCTGTTCTACAAATTCAACATTATTCTGCAGAGCTTTTTTCCTTTTTGAAATTTAACACGTGTGTATATATGTACACATGCATGCATTCAGTTATGTTTGCATCTATCCATCTGAATTTTTTACTTATATGTGGTTATCACTCAGTATTCGTATATATTTTGTATGCAATTTTGTAACAAAATGGCCATGAAGAAAACCTTTGGATCAATCATATTGGGCAGTTTTTGGAAGAAATATATGGTGTTTTGGATTGAATCCATTCTTAAAATTTTCTTTTTGAAGTATGGATCAAATCCTTTTTTGGATTGAATCCATTACTTAAAATTTTCTTTTTGAAGTATGGATCAAATCCTTTCCACATTTAAATGCCTAGTACCTTGTCTATTTCCTTTTTTTCTGAAGTTAAAATTTTGTATCATTTTTCTTTTAATCTCAAAAGAGATCATCTATTTATATGAGGTATTTTAAAATGGGTGACACAATGTACTCTATTAGATTCTTAGAACTAAGTTGCATAAGTTCCATCATGGAAAATGCTTCTGCCCATAGAAAGGGAGTGGACTTTTTTCAATCATCCTTACTGTAAATCAAACAATCAAACGGTGTTTCTAGATAGATTTTATTAGGGTCTGCTGTAGTGATAGAGATTCAGAAAGCTGTTAGCTGTTAAGATAGTTGATTGAAAATGTAATATGCACCCTGGATATGAATTTTTGGCAAAGTCTGATCACTTGCAGGATGACTGAATTTTTTTGGTGTTTTTTTTTTGAGTTTTGAGGTTTTCATTCAATTGATAGAAATATGCTGCTTACAATACTAAGAAATGTACAATGCTAAAAAGCAACTACAACTAATACAATTAGCTTCAAACAATTGCAAGTTTCCACTAATCTGATTTCTTTTTTTTAAGAATGATTTTTATTTAAATTCCCAAGATTAGTACAGCAGCCGTATGGGTACCAGTAGACTTGTTGCTGAAATTATGTAGTATTTAAAACTTGATTAATGGCTTCTCTGCAAGGCGTCTGCTGCTGTTGATTGTGGGCCTGATTCTGACACCATAGAAACCTTGTTTGGGCACAATGAATGCTAACCAGCCTCCCATGACCCAGCTGAAGCTGTACGGCTGAGCTAATGGACTGGAATTGATGAATGATGATCTCTTGACCCTGGTCTGCAATTATTTGATTGGTAGCTGCCCCTTCTCAATTCAGATCTGATCAATTTACTCAAAAATTGGGCCAAATATGAAGATTCTGCCTGTAGAAATTTGCCTGTGGAAACCCTTGGGTGATCTCACACACCTGTAGGCCTCTAATTTCCTGAGAGTTTTCATTCTTAGAGAAGAAATCTGCTGAAAAACAAAGAGCTCTCCACAATATTGCTGGTTCAAAAAATGACTTCTGGATGCCCAATTTCCCTCCAAAGCTTCATTTTATTCATTTTCATTTTTCCCTCCAAGTACAATTTCGAATTAGGGGATTTTATTCACCCCTTTCAATGATAAAATAATGTTTTATTTTATTTAATCCCCTCCTAGGAATCGAACTTCATGAGGGGGTCATTATTCATTATAAACTTGGTCCCTTATTAAGTTATAAGCTTAATTTTTAATTGCCTAGGTACTTGGGCCAAATATTATAATAACTTATTATATCATAAAGTGATTTAAATAATCACTTTTATTATTTTTTATTATTCCCAACTTAGGAAATAATTAAATTATTTTCGAAAAATTCGTAGCTCACTCATCTGGACCCCGATTTGGATTCTGTCTGATGCCCCCTGTCCACTGATGCTGTCTAAATACTGCGAGCTAACTGGCAGTCCCCTCCCAAAATGTAGGAACTCTCCTTAAAAATAGGAACTGTGCCAAAAGTGTCTAGGATGATCTCGGAGGTCTTCTGGTGTGTCCCTGCTAATTCCCAGTTTATACCTAAAAAATAGGGATTCCTCCTAAAATCTAGGAGACTACCCAAGACTGATCAAATTGGCTCTCTAAGCCTTGATATGTTGTCACAAGCCCTTGAAAGGGTCCCCTGCACAATCTTCTGCCAACCTCATCTGTCAACTAACCTGCCTAAGGAGGGGACATTACAGAAAAGTGCATATGTAATATGCTGCCCTGTTTTGCCTTCGTTTTTTTGTTTTGGAAAGTGTTTTGTAATAGTTTTGAATTAACAATTAAAGTGCAAATAATAGAAGTAATTGAAGCAAACCAATAAATCAGAAATTTGACAAAACACAGAAATACATGAGGCTGAAAATTCCAGATTTTATTTCTGATTTGAAAAGACAATATTTTTCAAAATTATGAACAACCCAGAATAAAATGACAGTACATATCTATTTCAAAGATACCCAGAAAATGCAGCAATGATATAGCTCGAGTTGTTCACAAAATATGCAATCTAGATGTGACAAAGTGGACACCACTCTCTAAAAACTCCACCAAAACCCATGCAGAGGATAAGCAAGGCAAAACAGATCCAAATTGCTACAGTAGCTTTAACTCCTCAAACCCTAACCGCCCAACAAATAAATAGTATGGCCAATCACAAAGAGGTATATGTACAACTAGCATATGAGAGTATGGCCAACCCAAAAGAAACAAGAGCAGCAGCAAACTCCTCAATATCGATCTCTCTCAATCAGAGTAAAAACTAAACAATAGAATCCTCAATCAGCTCAAATGTATTTCTTGAATGAAAACACCAAGAAATCCTCCAGATTATATCTCTCAAAAATGTGGACTTTGGAGAATGTTGCCTACAAGGGGTTTCGTCCTCACAAACCAAAGAAGAGCAATCTCTTCTAGAAAAAATGAAAATATTAAATATCAAACTCAGCATGAGAAATGAGCTCTACAAAACTGCTTTTATAGCTCTCCTAGGAAAATCGTCCCTCTTCACTTTTTGCTTTTAATTTAATAAAAAGTCACTTTTTAATCTTCCAATGTAACATCCAAATATAAAAATGCCCCATTCATTTAAAATAAATCATCCATCACTTTATAATTGGCCCCTGTATTCTCTTTATTAAATAGATTAAAATAACAATAAAGTTAAATCGTTAATTTAACTTTATTAATTAATAGCTTATCGTTACTTATTTAAAATCACTGAACTATATAAAATGCTGAGATAATCATCAAAACCGAATCCACTGAGTCACTGACAATACTAAAAATAGTAACCTTGCCAGCTGGCTCAGTTAGTGCTCAAAATTGACTTATTAAAAGTACTAAGTATTGGAAGGCTAACCCAAAACCACTTTAGAAAAAGGCATAATGCTCATAATGATGGTGTGAGCAACTAAATATCAAATGTGTAATGTCCCCACTTCGAAATACAATTTAATGATAAATAATAATGATAATATATATGTGTGTGTGTGTGTGTGTGTGTGTGTGTGAAAGGAACACTCACCTTTGGTAATGTTGACCGTTGACATTCTTTATCAACACTGCTAGTTTTATTCTATCTTAAAAAAATTTGCAAGCTGCAAAATGTGTTCTTGGAGACGTCAAAGGAACTCTCACATTTGGCAGTGCTGACCTTTGTCATTCTTTATGAACATTTCCAATCCTAGGAATACAAACTCCAATCAGAACGGATCATTTGATACTCACCAATCTACAAATAGATATATCTTCGCTCTTGGATTAGCAGTAATTTCAAGGCAGAGCAACTTACAAGATACAATGGTCTTATCTTCGATAGAAGTAGAATATAAAGTAGCTGTAAGTACAAGGTGTGAGGTGATGTGGTTGCAAAGGATCTTTGTTGATCTTCAACTAGGTTCCACCACCCAAACTTCACTCTTTTTTGATCTATTCTATCATGCATACACTAAGCACATTGAGATTCATTACCATTACATCCACTAGTGGGTTGGTAATGAAGATTGCATCACCATTACATCTGCTGGTTGGTCCATCGTGTCTTTATTATTGTCCTGTAGAGGAGCAAATTGTAGACATAATAGGTAAACTGCTTAGCAGAGTTATTTGACAGATTTAGAGATAAGCTAGGCATTGGATTTGATTTATTCTTCAGGGGGATATCAGATAATATACATTTAGGAAATGCAGCTGTTAACTATAGCTGTTTTCTGTTCAAGTTTGCTTAATAATAGGCAACTTGTCATGCATAAGTCAGTTAGTGGTTAGTGTTTCGTTATATAGTTTTTGTTGTATTATCATGATGCTAGCTTATATACAGCAGCATTTTCCCATGTAATATTGTGGTCTATGCTTGTAATCAGCTACTGATTAAGGTTCAAACTTATACTTGCCTATGGATATTGCTGCAGTTCAGATACCCAAGAAAATTTTATGTGACTGCCTCTCTCTTTCTCTCTCACGCACACAGAGGTCTGCAAGTTTCAGTATCCTTTCTAGGATCTTCACTTTGGAAATATGAGGAGGTGCATCTGGTGATCTCACTGTACAATGTAGGCACACTTTATCAGCTTGAATAAAATATATTGTTGTATGTGATTTGTTTCATTTTTCCTTGAAAGCTTATTGACACTGTGATAGACCAAAATTTCTTGAATGAGGGACCTGTCTTTCAGATGTTTATGTGTATATATTATATATACTTCACCAACTTCTTTTCTGACTTATCTAGAGTTCATTGATTGCGGCTTTAGCTTCAGTTAGCACTTCTATTGTGTTAGTTGAGTTTTGGGTTGTTGAACTTGGGGTTGAATTTAGCACATCTACTTTCTGTTGTAACTACTAATTTTGAAGCCCTTTGACCTACTTGTGAAATCTGCAAACATTAACATTAACTAGACGTTAATTGCAACTGGGTATTGTTTCTTCTTGTAAGCTAAAGTCAGAGATCAGTTTTGCTTATTGTGTTTGACACCATTGTCAGGATATGGCTAACATTGAAATGCATTGATGGTTTTTGCACTAGAAGTAAACAACTCTTTGGAAGGGCTAAAGAAGCACATTGAGCAAGGTATGCAAATCAAAATATTCTAGTTAAAATTTATTGTGCTTTCTTTTATTTTGTCAGAGGTATTCTGTGCTTGATGGTATAATGCAAATTAGAACTCTTTATCCCTGTGCTGTGGGCTGTCTGGAATATGTTATGGTCTCACCAAACAATCAAGGTCTTTCTGTAATATTTCTATTGTTTCGTGCTAGTCCTGTATTTTATAGTCATTATTGATTCAGTTATAGCTATGTGCTAGGTGTCGAGTTCTATATTGGTGAAGAGGATTTTATAGTTGCGAATAACAAATATTTCTAAAACCCGTACAAGGAATCCCCAATTTTTTTTTTTTTTTGGTAGGAATGCAACTGAAGGTTGTCTAATGTAGCTGGATGGACCTTATTATATGATATGAAACAAATGGAAAGAAATAATATTTAATTGGGATTTTGTGTGGAGGTGCATAGATAGACAACTCGCTATTAAGTGTGAGGCTGTTCAAGCTAGGAGAATGCATTTTTAATTGATATTGTCCTCAAACCTACATATCATTGGTAAGAACCTTTGCCTCCTGTTGTGACCATTTCACACATCGCCCCATCAAAATGGGGACCCCCTCTCTTTTTTGGGTTTTGTTTTCTCTTTGCTTGGCTTCTCTCTGCTTGTTTGGTGTTTTGAGTGAGTTAGTGATGGCCTAGGTTAGGTAAATTAGGGTTTCCTTCATAGAGCTTGCCTAGGGTTCCTTTTAGGGCCAAGTCTGGCCTAAGCTTGGGGAAGTCATTATTCTTTGCCTAAAACCCTGATGTAAATTTTAACAAGATCTTGCCTTAGAAAGTTGGAGAATGTATATTTTGTAGAGGAAGTCTTGAGGGGTTTAAGTCTAGATGAGTTAGGGTTGTGAGTTGTTAGGCCAGAGTCTTGTCTTCTGTGGAGTTTGAGTTGGTGTGATGAAGCAAATAATCGAAGTGTAGGCACGAACGATGAAGGCTAGCGAGGGCAAGTTTGGAGGGATGTAATAATGAGAAATATACTTGAAAATTTGAGAGAGAGTTAAGGATTTGAGCTTAAAGAAGAATTTCGCTTCTGACCCTTCCAAAGGTTCTACAGCGAATTTTCCTAAGAGCCTCTCTTGGTCCTAACTTGGGCTATAACCCTTGCTTCCAGGCTTCAATTGAATGAAGAATGATCGATCCATGCCATTGGAATGAGTTGCAACAATATTGGATGAGGAATTTGAACCAAAAAGCATAATTTCGCTCTTGACCCTTCCAAAGGGTCTAGAGCGAAATTCCTCTTAAGGTCATGTACCTTCCAAAGGTACCCAAGCGAAATTGTTAAGATATCCTTTTGATCCATCATTTTGAACTAGATGCCCCCTTAAGGTGATTTGTTAGCATGTCCTAGGGTGAGGGCAATGTGAATAAGGATGAAGTTTGAGTGTTCGATTGATGTCCAAGACTAATCCTTAAATTTCACTCCTGACCCTTCCAGAGGGTCCAGAGTGAAATCCTCCAAAAGACCTAATTCTTCACTAGAGACATTGAATGGTGGTCATGCATGGCAAGGAAAAGATTCAAAAGTCAAGTCTAAAACAAACCTAAGTGAAAAGGGATGTGAATTGAGCCTAGAAGAGCAAATTCGCTCCTAACCCTTCCAAAGGGTCCAGAGCGAATTTCTTCATAAAGCATTATACCTTGCTCAAACCTTTGAACTAATTCATTCCCAAGAGGTTTTGAAGGCGAATTGACTTGATCTTGATAAGGTAAGGGTGAAAAGACAAGTCCAAGGCAAGTTGAGTGTAAATTGAGTCTAGAAAAGCAAAATTCGCTCCTGACCCTCTCAAAGGGTCCAGGGCAAAATTCTTCTAAGCTCCTGACCCTCTCAAAGGGTCAAGAGCGAAATCCTTAGATGGACTCTCAATTTCGCCTAGTGCACTAAAAGAACCTTGTTTTTGATAGCGAATTGTCTTGATGGTGATAGAAGGAGGTTTGATAAGTTAAATTCAAGGCAAAGAAAGGATGAATGGAAGATGAATTGAGCCTAGGAAGAATTTCGCTCCAGACCCTCCCAAAGGGTCCAAAGTGAATTCTCCTAAAAACACATATTTCTTCCTTGTTCAAATCAAAGTTTTTGTTCCTAGGGCATGGTTGAGGGAGGATTGATGTATACTTGCCTTAAGAAGTGAATTGAAGTGAAGGCAATGATGAATTGAGGCTAAATGACAAAAATCACTCCTGACCCTCTCAAAGGTTCCAGAGCGAATTTTCATAGGATCCTCCCTTTTGCTTCGAATTTGGACTAATTTTTTCCTTCTAGCCTTAACTAGGATGTTATCATGCCTTGGAAGCAATTGAAGGGTGAGAAAGTGAAGGATTTGAGTCTAAAAGAGCAAATTCGCTCCTGACCCTCTCAAAGGGTCCAAAGCGAAATTCATCTAAGCTCCTGACCCTTCCAAAGGGTCCAGAGCGAAATCCTTAGAATAGCCTAATTTCTTGCCAAAAACATTGAATGGACATCACTTTGAGGGCAGATGGGCTTGATAGAGATGGAGGGAAGACCAAGAAGCTAGGCCTAAGAGCAAAGTTGAAGGAAATGGTGAAGGTTTGAGTGCAAATAGCTATTCGCTCTTGACCCTTCCAAAGGGTCCAGAGCGAAATTCTCTCAATAGGTCCTGTCCTTCCAAGAGTACCGAAGCGAACTTCTTGGATAGACTTCATACTTCACCTAAAACATTGAAAGAACATCATTTTGAACAAAATTGGCTAAGTCGGCCTATGAACATTGATAAACCGGTTTCACCCTTGGCGCCAAAGCAATTTTTAAATTTTAATACAAAGTCGGCCAGCTTAAGAAGGTGTAATAATAATTTTTTTTTATGAATAGCAAAGTCAGCTTTTTAAGGGAGAGGTGAAAGCACCTATAAAGGAGAGTTGATCCTAAAGCATTCATCATTCATTCAAACAAATTCTTCCTTGGAGCGAATTTAAGGAGCAGATTTGAAGAAGCGAATTCCAGCAATTAGAAAGCGAATTTCAGGTTTGACAAGTACAAAACCAGAATCTCCAAAGGGCGAAATCAAAAGGGAGAGCGAACAGCAGTAGCTGAACTCATCAAGACGAATTTCAAAGGCAGATTTTATTGGGTGGATTGGTGATTGAGAAGGCAAAAGACATATCATATAAACGCAGGTCAAGGCAGATTCAACACTTTTAATCTCAGGCCTGATCCTCTCAAGGATGTGCTTGAAGATCAGCAATCCTCTGAGGGTGAATTTGATTTACTTAAGGTGCAGACCTGAATCTTTTAGGGGAGCGAACTTCTTTGAACAGCATATAGGAAGGAGGTAAATTCAATAGCAAGACATTATTTACCCCTCTTTTCAGGTTCATTTCTTTCAAAGCTCAAGATCAAGTTTGAGGTATGTTCAATGTCTAAATTTGGATGAAGAGCTGATTCACTTCAATAAAGATTATTTTTGTAAAGTTAGGTCTTCTTATTTAGATTGATTCATTTGTAATTTCAATTTGAAAATTTCAATGCTTATGCATTTATTTTCAAATTGAAGTTCAATTGTTCTTTTTAAGGTCTTGAATCACCTATCTTTGTGACTATACCTAAAACCCTAACTTAAACCCTTTCATAGGTGACAAATGGCGGCCCCCAAGGCAAGTGGATCCTCTACTCGGCAAGCCCTCATTAAGGAAGATCAAAGGAGTGACGACTTGTAGACGAGGATCACATCCAAATGGAGCAATATTGGAGACATCAACTTAGGAAACTTCGATGTGAAGAAGTTTCGAGAAGAACCCTACATCGGCAAGCCCTCATTAAGGAAGATCAAAGGAGTGACGACTTGTAGACGAGGATCACATCCAAATGGAGCAATATTGGAGACATCAACTTAGGAAACTTCGATGTGAAGAAGTTTCAAGAAGAACCCTACATCGGCAAGCCATCACCCATAGCCAAGAAGATAATTGAGAGTGGAATCATGAAGGCAGCAGGTTTCCCTCCCGCATTCAGGTGTCATGAGCTAATGATCGAATGTGCCAGGCATTATGATTCGCATTCAAGGACAATTGTAGCCAAGGATGGGACTATCCTCGCCTATCTCTCAGAGGGAGCTATAAGTGAAGCTTTTCATCTTCCATAGCAGAGAGATATGATCTACAAGAGCCTAGAAGGAGTGAAGTCTATCTATGAAGATGATCTCGATACTTGTCTAAATTTCATCAATAAGAATTGGTTGCTCAATAGTAGGCCTCGGCTGAATAAGATACCCAATACACCTCACATAATTGATCTCCAAGAAGAATTCAGAGACTTAATAACCATGCTTAATCGAGTTGTAGGTGCCTCTCAAACCTTCTTTTTCGACAAGTGGATGTTCTTATTTATACAAGTGATCATTCAAAGAAAAGGGATGTTCAATTGGGCCAGGATTATCAGTAACAACCTAGACGTGCAGTTGAGAAGGTTAGTCCCTACTAAGTCATTCCACATGAGCTCATATGTTATATATTCTCTAGCCAGATGTTATGAGTATGCGGGACTACCACACATAGGCGTTGTTGGGAGAGGACCCGGAGAGATAAGAGTATGTGATTCCTATGCCCAATTGCATCATCCGCCTAAGAATTACTACAAGCTAGTCAACAATACTTTCACAATGCATATCACCAGGACACTACAAGGAGGAATTCATCAACGACTTTCTCCATAAGCACAAGAGCTCGTGAAGAAACATGGTGCGTGGTTCATTCAATTTCCTAAATTCACCTACATCAGAATTCATGGATGTCCCTCACCTCCTTATGTGTTGCCAAGGTATCCGACGGATAGAATAATACTACTTGAAGTGACTAGACAATTGGCAGCTTGTGTTAAGGCATCAAGACATAAGCATGGGAATGGTATCCCTATACCCATTTCGCTTGGAAATTCAATTGAAGTTTGTCCTAATTCTCAAGCAGTTGAAGATGCAAAAAAGGAGCTATCTCTCTACTCATTCACATCTTTTGCTTCGAGAGATAATTTTGATCCTAGTGGTCATATGGAAGAAACAGTTGGGAAGAAACACAAGCATGTGTCCCAAGTAGAAGATTTTTGGATAAATGCTCAAGATGATTTGGAAATAAAGAAGAGGATGCACTCTTGATTGCCCTTGGATCTTATCAGGAGATGCAAAGTTTATAGAGTAGTAGATCAAGCACAAGACAGTGGCAGATAGCTTCAATCTTCCTATGAGAAAGAAGACAAAGAAGTGAAGATTGATTGGGATGAGCAAGAGGTCACGGACTTGAGAGCTTTGATGGATCCAGTCTTGAGTTATACTTGCAGATGGGTGGATATCCAACATCAAAAGTTGAAGGAGCAAAACATAGCTATGACATTCAACTTAGAAACAAAGAAGGAGAGGCGAGTGCAAGTGAGAACACTTCTCATTCTAAGGGGTCGAAGAGAAAGGAGGGACCTGAAAAGAGAGAATCATCCAAGAAGAAACAAAAGGTGAATCCTGATCATCCCTCTAGTGCTTCTTCTAGATATGAAAAGGAGATAAGTCAAGGAGAGGATCAAAGAGAGAAGGTGTATGAGATAGATGAGTCCATGGAGTCCACGATACAAAATGATAAACAAGACAAAGGAAGGACACCTCAGCATTCATCAAGTCAGTCTCTTCCTCTCCAAGTTGGTGTTAATGAGCAACAAGGAGAAAGAAATGATGATGAAGCAACATCTCCTTTTAGAGGCGAGTAGTCATTGCCTGAGGAAATGCAAGTAAAAGAAGGAAAATCTTCCATTCCAGATTGGATCAGAGAAAGACTTACAAGGGAAGTTGTAGTTGAAGAAGAGCAAGTATTCGATTTGGAAAGTCTTCTAAGCAAGTCTCCAGAGGGTATTGAAAAGAAGAAAGCTACAAAGATATCTAAGGTGATCATAGATGATACAGGCTCCAGAAAGATACAGATAGCTACACCAACAGTGGACAAGTATGACAATGAGATCATGGCAGAAGAATATTGTTAGGCGTAAAAACGTATGTTAGTACGAATAATAATTATAAGCGTGTTATGTGTGTTTATGTTTTGCTGTTGCCGAGAGGTTCCCGTCGGGTAGTTGGGAGTTGGTGACGGTTGGCAACCTGGCCAACCGTCGGGTCTATATATTGTTTGGTTGGAACCTCGGTAGGGGGATTTTATGTATGGACAATTCTGGACATTGGAATAAAGATATAACTTTCTGGTCTAATTATTATCATTTGTCATTTATGTTATGATGTACAATTGTTCTGTTCCATGAATGCTTGGTATGTGTAGGAACTACTGTGTTATCTGATTATTCACCAACTATACATTTAGGACTAAACATTTTGGCGCCATTGCCTGAACGAACCTGGAGATAACCATGGCGGCAAGCGGAAGCAATTAATGGGTAGACCATTTAACCAACAATTAATTGTCGTGGACAACAACACGCACGAAGAGAGTACCGCGGAAGAGGAACGAGAGGATCAGTTGACGGCAGACTTGGTGGAGTTGTGGGACGTGTCGGTCACGCAGTACGTACGGCGAGAGGCTCAGGAGAGAGCCGTCTCGGAAGGTACGGTACGTGGTGAACTCACCGTCAGCACCCCTGTCTTTGACCTACTCGGGACTATTCCAAGGTTACTCGCCAGGAATTTGATTGCACTCCAAGACCATAGGGAGGAAACGACAAAGGAACTTTGGCGGCAACAAGTTCTCCGATGGTACGAGGAACGGAGTCGTAGGGAGGAAGAGGATAGGGAGGCCAGTTAGCGCCGTACCTCTGGCACTTGATGTCCCTACGGCCGAACAAAGACAGACGTACCACTGCTACCGAAGGAGTAAACGAGGGAACTATACGACGATCCCTCCGCATAAAAGAACAGGCCGACAGGAGACGACAACTAAGAGAGGTTGCCGACTCGAGGAGTTCAGAGAAACACAACAGAAGTCGGAGTCGTAGTCGGGAGAGGCAAAAACCGTGTACGTGGAAGGAGTTGGCCGAGGTCGCCAAGAACCTGCCACTTCCAGACGTAGCGGAGGAAGATCTCGCCGACTAGGCCCCACATTCGACGTCAAGTGAAGAAGACTCCAGAACCGAATCACAAAACACCCAATCGGAATTTTCCGAACAAGGAGAGGAGGCGGTAGGAGACCTGCACGAGGAAATCGCCACTATTTTCAAAGCAACGTTGTCCGGCATTAAAAACTTGTCCTTGTCAGAGGGCATCAAAATAGGAAGATCAGATCCGGAAACCCCGGGAAGGAGGGACTATAGAAGTGAAGGTGACCAAAGCCTGATTGGCAGGGGCCCAACCAAAATAGGATCGTACGGTACCATCCGGACACATAGTACCTTCCCGACATATAGCCATTTCTAGGCACTGCATAAAACCGCACAGAAAAGAACGATGGCACACACCCCGGAGAAACAAAAACTTCCAAAATTCATGGGCGATGGGTCAAAGGACCCCGTACGACATTGCAAGACATGCGTCACCATCTGGGAAGCAAATGGCCAGGACGACCGAGATTATTGGGTGAAGGCATTTCCGGCCACTCTGCGAGGAATAGCTATTGACTGGTACACAGACCTTGATGCTCAGCATAAAACATCCTGGAGCAATCTGAAGAAGGCCTTCGAGGAAGAATTCAAACTCCTATGGGATGACAACGAGATTGTGGCGGAAATTTACAACACCAAACAAGGAAAAAACGAAAGTGTGTGCGCATATAATAGAAGGCTGAGGGAACTGCTTAACAAAATGGAGAACTAGCCGACAGATGGTCTCAAGAAGCGGTGGTTCGTGGAAGGATTGGTACCATCCCTGAGAAGGACGATGAAAGTAGTCCCTCCGCCATCGTACGATGAAGCATACAACTGCGCCATGGATATTGAAAGTGAAAACAAGACATCCCGGGGGAAGCGACGGACCTGTGATGGTGACAACACGGACGAAGACAGCGACGGGGGATCCAAAACCGTGCAAGCACTCCAGAAGGATATGATGAGGATGATGAAGGAGTTAAAAGGTGACATAGAAAGTGGTAGGGAAGGAAAAGAACTATGGTGTATTGACTGCAAGACTAAAGGACACACTAAAGGAAGTTGTCCCCGTAAAGTTTTCAGTGACATCTGCCAATGGGACATTCCACTAAGGAATGCCCGTACAACTTGAAAGCACGGAGCACACAAGTGCTCTACGCCCAACCCGACCAAGCCACACCGCCGACAACACCGACGAAGCCAACAACAAACTCTGACACCTCACCTGGAGGGTACAAAAACAATCGGTGGGGAACAACAGATCCAACAATAACACATCGAGGAGCAGAATTCAATACGACGGGAAGGGCCGACCCATGATTCAGTGCAGGAAGTGCAACGAATGGGGTCACTTTGCTCGAGAATGCCAAAACGGAGGTGATGTGGGAAGTTTGCTGTGCAGATGGTGCGGTCTAGGAAATCACGAGGACATAGATTGTCCAAAACAAAAATGGGTGAACATGCTCGATGTGGAGGGACCAAGAGAAGACATATTGGCAATCACAAGGTTGCAGAACAAGAAAGCCATGTACTCGAACCCTCACATAGAAAAAGAGAGACTCCAGGAGGTAAGGGTGGATATCGAGCGGGCGATGGTTGGAGAGCGGAGGGCCTCGCACCTGGTTGCTGATACACTAGTCCGGTCGGAACTAGAGAAGACTATCATCAAGCAAATGTTACAAACTACAATACTCATACGGGTGTATGACCTTCTACAGACCATGCCACAGTTAAGGATGGCTCTGACAAATGTAACCGGGGACACTACCATTGGTCAGGAACACCAAACGATGACAAATTCTAGTATGGACCCGGTGAAGGGATCCGGTATGGATGCCATGAACCCTATGCTACTAGCGGTGGGCGTCGGACGAAAACCCGCAGTGGTAGAGATGGATATATTGGGACAAAAGCTGACAAACACCATTGTTGATGGTGGGTCCGGAGTCAATGTACTGTCGGAGGAAACTTGGCGAAGCTTCGGCAAACCAACACTATGGCCACCAACCTTCCACCTGGGCAGGGCGGATTAGCACGACATCAAACCCCTTGGCACCCTCATGGCACAAAAGGTGATAATTGAGACGGAGCAATTCCTTATCGATTTTGTAGTCATTCCTCTGGCAAGGAAAGCGTACGACGCTCTTCTAGGAAGGGGGTGGCTGATCATGGCCAGAGCGAACCACAACTGGAAAAGGAATACGCTCTCAATCGAGAATGACGGCCATAAGTATGTAATTGATCTCAGGAACCAGTTCGTCAGTAAAGAGCTCCGTCATCGGACTCCGACTCAGAAGATTCCAATCGATGGGAGTGGAGCTCTGAAGGAGACAGAGGAGGGAAAGAACTTGACGAGGAACGAGTGTTGGAACCGGACGGATGTTCCGAGGATGGAACCAGTTCACTGGCGGGACTTTTTCATTGGCAAATGGAGGACTATGAGGTCTTCCACCCGGAGTGTCACATGCTTCAAATATGTGAGATAGGAGAATCAAGCGGCGGGATGGAAGAACAACCCTTTCCCCCAGAGTGTGGTAGATACCAAGAAGGAATTGCACGGATGGACGACACGCCAACCCACCAGTTTGAATGGGATAAACCCATCAAGTACGAGGAAAGGG
The DNA here is from genome assembly GCF_030272615.1 of Cryptomeria japonica. Lineage (NCBI taxonomy): Eukaryota > Viridiplantae > Streptophyta > Pinopsida > Cupressales > Cupressaceae > Cryptomeria > Cryptomeria japonica. The sequence goes on from NC_081410.1 coordinate 141,630,691, forward strand.
ATGTGAAAAAAATCAATCTAGGCAAGGACGAGGACCCGCAGGTGATATTAGTAGGGGATGACTGCAACCCCGTACTGGATCACTCGTACGGTGTACGCCAGTTGAGGAGTGTTTGATTTATCTATACAACGTACGGTCGACAAAGAAGGGAGATTGGCAGTGTTTGAGTTATCTATACGGCGTATGGTCAACAAAGAAGGGAGACTGGCATAGCCCGTACGGTGTACGACCTGTAAGGGGAAGAATACCGTATGGCGGAACATTGTACCCACAGGAAACTAAGTCATACGATCTTGTACGACTAGCAACGGATAAAGGAGAAAGACTACGGTCAGAAAACAGACATACCGTACGTGCAGGATCCGTACAATCCCCTCCTTTGCGGCGTTCGTACACGCTAGGAGCAATTGCATGAAAAGTTTGAGGGTATCTGTGCAAAGATTTGTGCCATCCATGAGGAGTTGAGTGAAGAGTTGGCACAGGTTGAAGAGGCCGTATGACCAGGGACCGGAAGTGCACGAGTTAACCCATACGGTGTAGAGGCAGCAGTTGGTCCAATGGTCCATACCAGTATGGCAAACCAGACAATGGCAAAGGAGGCCGCACTAGGGAAAAACGAGGTCGTCGTACAGGTAATTGGTACTTGTACAACATCAACAGGTATTGGTACAGTGTCAGTAGGTACTGGTATGGTTCCAACAAGTGCTGGTACATCTCGAACTGGTACTGGTACGGTACCGATAGGAACTGGTACAACAAGAACTGGTACGGTACCATGCATTGGTACGATGCCAACAAGAACTAGTACGGTGCCAACAAGAACTGGTACTGTGCCAACATGAACTGGTACTGTGCCAACATGAACTGGTACGGTGCCAACATGTACTGGTACGACATAAACTAGTACAGTGCCAACAAGAACTGGTACGGTGCCAACAAGTACTGGTACGATGCCAACAAGAATTGGTACGGTGCCAACAGGTACTAGTACGAGAGAAACTGGTACTTGTACGACAGGAATTGGTATGGTGCCAATAGGAACTGGTACGGTGCCAACAGGAACTGGTATTGTGCCAGCAGGAACTGGTACTATGCAAGCAGGAACTGGTACGGTACCAACAGAAACCAGTACGGTACCAACAGAAACCGGTACGGTACCAACACAAATCGGTATGGTACCAGCACAAACTGGTACTGTGCCAACAAGAACTGGTACTGTGCCAACAGGAACTGGTACTGTGCCAACAGGAATCAGTACAGTACCAACAGAAACCGGTACGGTGCCGGCACAAACTAGTACGGTACCAACAAAAACTGGTACGGATGACTTGGAGGCAGAAACCGGTATGGTGGCAGCAGAAACTGGTACGGTGGCAGCAGAAACTAGTAAGGTGGCAGCAGAAACCGGTACAGTGTCAGCAAGAACCGGTACGGTGTCAGCAGGAATCGCTACGGTGTCAGCTAACTTAGAGGCAGCCTTGGACACTCTGACAGATGAAGATATAGACACCTCGCTGGATGGATGGCTAGGGCAGTTCGCACTCGCCCCACACCTTCCCCCTTCCCCTGCACCACATAACATGGCCATTGGGCCAAGCATGACCACAGATAGAGAGACCTCTGTCCCAGACCTGGCAGGAGAGAAATCCACTGATCAGGAACGGCAGGGAAGGGACAAGCAGAGTAGTGGACCGACAGGAGCTCTTGCAGGACTCCATATCACACCACCTAACTCGGATGACCCAGCAGGCTCACTCGGACGATTCCTAGAGGAGCTACAAGGGCTCTCTGATGTTGCACGCAGCATGGCTCGGCTTATTGGACAGATGGAGGCCGACAATTCAATCGACGCTACATAGCTGTGTCACTTCATGACCGAGGGGTGCAAGGATGAGTTCACACAACACTTTGAGCAGCAGGGGTGGCCAGGCCATAGTACGCCCGAGATGATTCAGAACAGGAACCTGATAGGAGGTATAGGCACATTGGGCACCACCTTCCGCAACATGGAGGGGGCCTTCCGAGAGGTGTACTTACAGATGCGGCAGCATCAGGTGGAAAAAGAAGCTCAACAGATGTACATAACAACCCTGGAAAAGGAGGGTGAGAAGCAGGCAGAGTTGGCCACAATAGAGAGGAGCTTGAGGAAGGAGATGGAAATGAAGATGACCATCTGTGAGGCCCTCTGCAACATACAGGAGAAGGAGGCACAGGCATTAGCAACCTAGGTGGCGACGCTCACTTCACACCTGGAACAAAAGGATATAAAGCTACTGGAAGCTGCTCACATGGTAAAGAAAGCTCGGGAACGACAGTTAATGGCAGAAAAGAACCTGAAACTCCAGGCCGGACAATAGCCTCCTACTGCGACCACTACAGGGACGCCTCCTCCCTCTTCTCGGTCTTAGCTATGTTTTTCATTTCAGTTTCGCTTGTCTGAGTCGTCTAGAAGACGACTACGTTTTGGGGGGGGTTAATGTTAGGGGTAAAAACGTATGTTAGTACGAATAATAATTATAAGTGTGTTATGTGTGTTTATGTTTTGCTGTTGCCGAAAGGTTCCCGTCGGGTAGTTGGGAGTTGGTGACGGTTGGCAACCTGGCCAACCGTCGGGTCTATATATTGTTTGGTTGGAACCTCGACAAGGGGGATTTTATGTATGGACAATTCTGGACATTGGAATAAAGATATAACTTTCTGGTCTAATTTTTATCATTTGTCATTTATGTTATGATGTACAATTGTTCTGTTCCATGAATGCTTGGTATGTGTAGGAACTACTGTGTTATCTGATTATTCACCAACTATACATTTAGGACTAAACAAATATGATTTGGAGACATTTGATCTTGGTCCACTTACCTCTGAGCAAGCCATGGAAGATGCGATTGATTCAGTGAGGGCAGTCAATGAGAAGCTAAAAGAGGAGATAGAAAAGAATAAAAAGTTGGAAAAGGAGATTAATGCTTGGAGGAATTATTTTAGCCAGCTTAATGAGCCATTAGGGCGACAGGGTCCAATAGTCTCACCCTTGCAGGTACTCCCTCTTGAGTCAATAAATCAGGTAGAAAAGATGAAGAACTCAACCCAACTCATGGAGACATGGATTGATAGATCCTACATGGTAGCTAAGGAATTTGTCGGAAAAATGATGAAAACTATCCATAGGGCCATCCAAGTCCTTGAGATCATTCATAATCTAGTGGTAATTGTCAATGCATTCACTTACACTAGAGATATTACCATCCCAGTATTGCAAGTGGTAAGGAAGACATCAAGATAGGTTTTAGCACAAGAAAGGATAATTGATGGTGGAACTCATAATCTCCTACAATGGTCAACTTTGCTCCAAATGAAGGAGGTTCTATTCAAGGACATCAATAGTAGGTGCAGCCGAGTTGAGGACACTATCCATCCTATTCAGGATAAGGTGTTTGATGTATTGTGTGCAATCCTTGATAGAAGGATAGAGATTGAAACAGATGTGGATATCCAATAGCTGGAAGACAGGATCAAGGTCATCTTTTGTAGAGAAGACAACATCGCAAAAGAGCAGCGAGATCAGATGTATACTACTATGTTCCTGGTTGAGAGAACAAAAGAGCTGGAGCACAGATGGGTGATGACTCTTCTTGCAGCCTTTGATGAGGTTCTCCACTTGGAAGAGCGAATGAAGAACCTCCCCGAGATTCCCATTGCAGAGATTGAAGGGATTACGTCCAAATTCATTGAATATGCCAGAAAGGAACAAGGAAAAGGGAACAAAATTCTAGATGAAAAGTTGTTATGAAATGATGTGGCAATTCAATCCCTATTGGAGGATGCTTCCTCGTTATTCGTGCCAATTTCTATTGGCTATGTTATGATAATGCTTATCTAATTGAGATTGTTTTGTAACAAACCCTAATTAGGGTTTAGGTGTCAAAATCTCAGCCCTTGATCTTCTTTAAATCTGGGCCATTCATTGTATTTGACAATGCTATATAAGCTCTCACTCATTTCATTTTTAGGGTTAAGAAGAATAAGGTTATTAGCAGCAGAGAAGAAGAGTAGTTATTCATAGAGAATACAAATTTGGTGAAGAGAGAAAGTTGAACAATTGTTGTTATATTTTGCTATGAGATTAATGAAACATTGAAGTTATGGTGTTTTATTGCAATCTTTGTGGCTTCTTACATGGTTGTTTATCTTCTTGAATCACTCTTATTGAAGATAGTATTTAGATGTTAGAGTTAGATTGAGTGATAAATGCTGTGCTTGATCTTTTAGTGAAGCTCATAGTCCAAACCACTAGCCTCTTACTGATTGTAAGTGTGCCCTGTGTGGTCAACTAGAGATATTGAAATTGTTTAGGGTTCAATCATTACTTGAATATTGATATGTATCCTATTGATAGTATCTATGTTCATGAATGATTTGAAAATCTTTGAATTCCCTTAGAAGATCACATCGATTCCAGTAGAGTTGGTGTTCTATGGCAATACTGAGATTGGTAGAGTTTCACTAAGATTGCCCTCCATTTAGTCATTCGTAGGCTTAGTTTAGCATAGCCCTCTCTAATCCCTTATCTTTTGTTCTTTTTTTGAAACATTGGTTAGTATTAGAAAAATCCAGTTCCTCATTGGTTAAGTAGTTGCAAGAACCAGCTTTCATAGAAAGTACGTAAGGCCCCTTGATGAAACAGCAAACACAATGAACACTGGTGCTTATCCACACGTAGAGAACCTACATACCAGAACCTTGGAGTTGCCTCGATTGATCCTTAGGCGAAATCTTCAGCATTCGGGGAAACTTTGTTCAAGAGAGGATAAGGTACCTTTGGGTATTTTATTCTGTGTTTGATCGTGTATAAAAGACACATCAACACCTCCTTACACCTCAATTAGTGAGGATTTAAAATGGAAATAACTCAATATGAAATTAATGGAAGGATCTTTCAGCAATATGAAAAACCATTGCAAGGGCAATTCCTTGCTAATCAATTCAAGCTTCTAGTGCCAATCTTATGGGTCTTATAGTGCTTGCAAATGTTGATAATCTAGTTACCAGCTCTATCTTTGATATCTACATTGATGAGTTGGAGATCTTTCTTAGACAAAATAGTGAAAATCAAAATACCCATATTGATGATGGCTGCTTCACGATGATGGTTACTTGGTACCTAAGGCCATGAGGGCTGAACAAGGCATCGCCCCTAGAAACACACCTAACAACCAAGGCCAAAGTAACCTTTGTATAATTGAAGAGACCTGTAATACGTGTTGTTCATGTGGTTTGGGGTTTAGGGGGGGGTGGGTGTGGACATAGAGTAGACTTATGTCATCGAGGAGTTGAACCATGTTGTCAAGAAGAAGAACCATGATGATGATGGGGAACGTGCTGAAGTAGAAGTTGTAAGAGATATTGTCCCACAAGTTTAATTGCTCTACATGTGAAGTAGTATTATCTAAAGGTTGTCTAGAGTTGTTAGTCTCCTAAATATGTTGGTAGAAGGATTTGATCAATGTTGAGGCTCTCGGATCCCTAGAAACCCCCTTGCAAGCATTTGTGTCAAAGGCAAATGACCTCTTATAGATAAAGGGCCAAGTTTGCTGGTTTGGATATCTAAAGAAAGTAGACAGATTGTTGCTTGAGTCTCTATAGAAGCAATGATATCTCCCTTGGATCTTACAATAAATGGCACATCTGAAAATGAAATGCTCCTCAATCTCTACATCTTGGAGGGAGAAAAGATGACATATTTGATCTTGGAGAAGAATATGATGATCCATCTCAACCCACAGCTGGTGGGAGCACACTCTTAGTTGGCCAAGGGAAAACCTCACTCTGTGTGACCAATGGTGCTGGAGATACTGAGGATGACATAAGATACCATCTTCCACCTGTAAGAATGTTCTATGAAAAAAAAGATTCAAGCTGAGTGGTATAGGAAGGGAGGTCCAAGTTACCTAGATGTACTGTCCATAGATGTCTCCCCTAGCAGCTCTAGTATAAAATCATTATTATTATGCTGCAAATCTGATACCAATATAAAATTCTAATATGCTACTTGAACCAAAAAGGAAGTATGACATTTAAGAAAAATCTCTATATCTTTGTGTTTATTCTGTTGAACAATTCTTCAACAAGTCCAAAAATAATTCATTCAAGCTGTGGGAGATTGCACCTTTTCTCTCTACATTTCATTTAAGTAAATTATACAATTGAATTGGGTGTTTGGATGATGGTAAGGGGAGGAAAAACTGTGTTATCATCATTATCACTATAATATTTAAATACTGACCATGAAAAATGTTTGCTTTATTGTCAGCCCAAGAATTACTCAAGGATATGGAATGTATTTTTAACAAAGCCACTTCTTTGATGAACGAAGCAATAAGTTTATTGATGGAGGATTTATTGATATCTGAAGAACATAGCATTGACGGTTTGTCAGGAACTGAAAGTAATGAGGTATGATGGTCTAAATTTTTCTCATGAATATTTCTGTTATGTATGTGACTTCATTTCTAGCCTATCTTTTAGTTGAGATTGAGGAATATATTATTATTTTTTTTCCCTGAAGTAAATCATTTTAAAAATTTCTCGAGTGAATCGAAACTGCTGTGGAATGAATACACTTAACCAAAATCAGGTTATTGAGAACTTTGGAGAAGTAACTCACTGCTATTTGTGACAATAAATAGAAAACCTAAAATGCCAAATGGTAAACCCTGGTTACACAAACATTATGGCCACTAAATTGGAACCCTCATGACTTGCCAGACACCCTATAAAATAATAAGTAATTCAAGGTAGAACAAACAATCTTGTACTTGTGATAATGCATACCATGCCAGTTCTCCAAATTATCTGTCCAGCAAAACATATGTGGTATTTCATCACAGGCATTGTTTTAGGAAACCTGGAAAATTGAACCTTTGAGTGGACTTCCTTTCCCTTTGATATGCAGCATAGGGGTTATCTTTTAAGTTGGGATCAACAAGGGTCACATCTGCCCTTGAACCGTATAGGAGCATGCCTAACAATGAGAGACTCAGAGAACTAGAGAATTGTGCCCAGAAAGCACTCTGGCTTACAATTGACCACAGGCTAGTGGGTATGGATTTTAAAATCATTATTATTATCTTCATCTGATGTGAAAGTAGGTTTTTATGCATGGAGGCCTTGATGCAGGTAACTGCTAGATATGATAATGACAATAGAGAGGAAGCTGCATATGAGGATATGTTTGCAACATAGTTACCGGTTTTGAAAAATTCAATTAATTCAGGTAAAAAAACTTAGCAAGATTTGTAAAGCAATCCAAAAACCTTGACCAAATCAGACAAATTTTGCTAGTCACTATCCTAATTAAATAAATTCAGAAAATTGTCTGACTCCGTAAGACTTCACACCCTGACTAACAGCAAAGGAAGAAAAAAGATAAAGTGGCAGCGATTTATATGAAACTAATATGCAGATTAAATAGGTTTAAAAACAGTGACCAGTATGTAAGAAGATGGTCAATCTTCATCATGACAGTAATGCTAAAGAAACGGCATTGGAGTTTATATAAAAAATCTCAATAGTCAATGATAAAAGGGAGTCAGCTTAATTTTATTGCAAATAAAGATCTCCAAAAATTGTCCCATCAAGTAAGCGCTGGAAATTAACTCACAACAAATAACTTAATGAGATAATGTTGCAAAGGAATGTCAATCTAATATGCAGTGTTAAAAAGGTAGCGATTAGGATGCATAATGCAGCGGTTAGGGATAACAATGAGGTAGCAATTCAAGTAAAAGAAAATCAGCAATTAATCATAGGGGATTGTGTTAACAAAAGGGTGTGTCTTTTCAAATGGATATTGCTTTTCAAAACGACACATCTCTACATATGGAAGCATTGAGATATAAAAGATAGAAGGAACATTTGGAAAGGGAAAGGTAGAAGAGAGCAAGAGATTTCAGAGTACTGAGCATGAGCAGATAAAGAGTATCATTTCAGGTTGCACACATGATAAGCCAGCAACCTATGCATGTACCCAATTCTGGGGTATGATATGTGTATTTATTCATATGGCCTGATAATTAGCATTGATAATTATTAAAGTACAAATGTTAGATATAATCTTCTGCCTTGCTGATATTTATGTGTAATGTCACCAAAATGTATTGGTGGGTGAAAAATGTGTGAATGAGAGATCAAGAGGAAAACTACCCTTTCTCTCCAAGGAGAGATGAGAGTTTCACTACGAATTTCCCTTCAAACACTTTTCACCTAATTACATTGGAAGAGGAGAGGAGAATTCACTAGATTCAACCTCCAAAGAAGAAGATAGAATTTTGAGCGAAATGGGAATGATAAGCTAATCCCCTCTTCCTATTTGAAATGGAAAGGAATTGATTGAATTATGTAGTGCAAAAGTGGCAAAAAACTGATTATGACTCGAGATCGGAGTATGGGATGAAACTGTGCACCTGGATCTGGCAGTAATATGTCGAGACAAAGCTACCTTGCGAATTTGAAGAAAAGTTGCCTAGACCGTGGCGGGAATGTACACGGTCCTCCGAAAAATCTGCGAAACGAAAAGAGTTTTTCCGCCTCTGCGAATGGAGCCCAAATCCGACAGTACAGCTGCGCACCTGCATCCTACATAGAAAAAAGAGGAAAATGGGTTGGGATTGGGGGTTTGCCTTTAGGTCAAACCCCAATTTTGGAATTAACCAAGTAATGAAAAGTACTTGCAAGTAGATGTAAATGAAAGACTGAAATATAAATCACCTCAAGGGAGGTTGTGATAGTACTGTTGATATAAATGCTTGTGTGGAATTGAATGTTGGAATCAATCTCCTCTTCAATGGTTGAATCCTTGACTTGAATGCAACACCTAGCCTTGAAGGGAGACTTGAGAATGCTCAATGCTGGAAAGGAATGCTTGAATGCTTGATCGCCAATTTTCACCTTATTGAACTTATCCAACTTGACCAACTTACCCAAATGAGAGGGCAAATGCAACTTAAATACATGTCAATTAGGGTTAATGAAACTGATTTTCGTCATAGGCTGACATTGGGGAAGTTTTCCCGCTCACTGCACAACCTACAATGCATGTTTTAGGAAAGGTCCTGCCCAAAAAATAGGGCAGGGACAGGAGCGCCACACCCCTATCTTGGGAGGACAAGGGCGCCATGCCCCTATCCTAGGGGGAACAGGGGCGCCACGCCCCTGTCCTACCCCTTTCTCCAGGGCAGAGTGTAGACAGGGTGGTGCGGAGGCCAAGGAAGAAGTAGATTCCGAGGGTTCAGCAGTCTCCGGTCTTCGATCGGGCTAGAGGGTTCAATCTCGGGTGCGTGAGGGCCCTAATGCGGTCGAAAATTGTTAGGGTTGCAATTTTATGACACTACAGTATGTAAATGTCGATATATTTATTTCTGTCTGTATATAATGTGACACATGATAATTCCCTTTAGGAATCTCATCCATTGGGATCTCATTGACGTAGTAGAAGAAGAAACTTCCTCTTGGAACTTGTAACTATCCACCCATTAGCTTCCTTATGTCTTAGTTTAAGAACATTGTATTAACATTACTCACAGTCATAGCTATCTTAGTGATAGTTAAGTAGCTTCCATGAATTTGGAGGACCTCCTCTTTTCAAGCCATCATGTTTCTATCTTATCATTGGATTGAATTAGAAATCATCTTAAAATAAGGGAGATCTCGTCAACACACCAGGGCAGGATTGCTGAACACAAATTGAGTTTTGCCTACAAACACTCTTGAAATAATGATAAATACAAATAATGGGACTAAAGAATTAGATAATCTTCACAACCTTCTCTTTTAACGTTTCATAATGTAGTGTCATAAAATTGCGACCCCTGCAATTTTAACCACATTTGGGGTCCTCACCTTGGCGACGACATCTCCTTCCTTAACCAGGGCCTTTTTCTGCATTTCCAACCCTTCACTCTTCCTCCTTCATGTCTTGTGTTTGATTTAGACCTTGTTCGAGCCCCAAAATAGGGCAGGATAGTGGCATGGCGCCCATGTCCCCCTAGGATAGGGGCATGGCGCCCCTGTCTTCACCCCTTAGGGTGGTCCTATGTTCGGTCTGCCCGATCTCCTATGCATTTCTTGTCTTTGGGGTTTGTTATTCCTCTTTGTTGGCCTTTGGTGGTTGAAATTTAATCCTTGAGGCATGTATAAAAGGGAATTCAATACCCTCATTCAGGGATGGATGAAAAACGAAAGGACAGATAGAGAGCATAAGGAGAAGATACAAGATTTTAAGGTCATCATCAAGCATTCAAGCATTCAAGTCTTCTTCATTCATCCATTGGAGCAACATTACAACATTCATTTGCAAGCATGTGTGTGTGTTAGGGTTTTGTCATGTTACATGCCATTTCATACAACATTTGTGGTTACATTCAAGAAGCAAAGCAATCATCATCAACAAGTTGCAGATCTACAAGGTATACATCTCCATTGTTTACATTCAAGCATTTGCAATTACTTTCTTTCTAGGTTGATTCCTCAACCGGGGTTTGACTGAGGCAAACCCCTATCCACAACCCCCCTTTCTTCTCTTTCTGTGTGTAGGTTGCAAGTGCACAACTATAATTGTAGGTTTGGGCTTCATTTGCAGAGACGGAAGAACCCTTTTCGTTTCGCAGATTTTGTGGCGGACCATGTACATTCCCGCCATAGTCTCGACGACTTTTCTCCAAATTTGCAAGGCAGATCCATGTCAATCTAATTAGCTCAGATGCGAATTTACAACGCGATCCCGAACCAGTAGCTCCTCATTTCACTCATTTCTTCTCCCTTTTCCACATAGTCAACAAGTCAACTTTCTCATTTACAAAAGAGGGTGAATCACACTTCAACCACTTGCAATCCACTCAGAATTCACGTCTTGTTCCCTTCGGATTTGGATCTAGCGGATTCAACCCCTCTTTTGAATGTAAAGTTCCTCCCAAGTGAAAATCATCCTAGTGGCTTCCTTTCTCTCTCCTAAGTGGGGAGTCACTAGGATCCAATTTTCCACTTTACACATAGAAATTCAAATTACTATAGACATTTAAGATAATCAAATGACTAAATTAGATAATTTTTATTTTAACTTCAAGACCACCTATCTCCCAGGGTCATTATTATTTTTGATTAATCACATAGAGTAGTTAATCATGATACTGTATTGGAGGTTCCTTGAATATGTAGGTTTTATTGTGGCAGAGTAATCTTTGATTGCCAAATCCTCATGCCAGATTTAGTTGCAATTTTAATGCCTTTGACATAGCTCCAAAATCTCAACATCACTGGCACTTTTCCCAAGGTTGACGGTAGAAGAAACCACCATAGGTGTTATTCCTTAGGATATTGTTTCTTTCTAATGCTTTTGGATTACCTTTTATAACCTTGTCAAAGTTTACTTTATCTACCTCTCCTATAGAGGTTTCCATTTCCCTTTTGATTGTGGCAGTTCTCTCATATCCTTCCTACCTTCACCTGTACCAAACAATGATATAAGGCCAATGGCAATCACTTGCGGGTATGCTCAGCACTAATCAATGAGCTGAATGTATTTGGTTTGGCATGAGTGGAAACCATCACCAAATCACAGTCAGTTAAAGGGCATCGTTTGGTGTGTATCATCATAAGAAATCATCAAATTTGAGAATGCTATGAACTTCAACTCAATGGCCTAGAAAAATCAAGCAAACAAATAATCTAGTACAACAAATTCATAAGATACAATATTTATTTAGTCACTTTATGTGTGTAGCTTTACTTGATATTGTAAACACCCAAAAATTGCACCATGCTTGCGCACACTAACTTACTAACATTTCTGCCTTAATCGATTAATTGATCAAGTGTCATTCTTCTAATTCAAATTTTCTATTTTCCTAATCATTTAAATCATGTCATCATTAATCATTCATTTCCTAATATTAGTTGAATAATCTTTATTATTTGATTAGTTCAATCCCACTTTAATCAAATAATCTTTATTATTTAATTAAATTCAATTTTATTTTTCTCATAATTGAATAATTTCTTTAAATTATTTAATTAGCTAATTATTTCATCATAATTAAATAAATTTTTATTTACTTAATAAAATCTTAATTATCTTATTCCAAAAATCAAGAATGGAAACAAATCTTTATTTAGTTTTATTTAATTAATTTAATTTCTAATTATCCTCATCCGAATTCAAAAATGGCAATAAATCGAGAAAATGATTTTAAAAATTAAAATAAATCATTATCCAATTTAAATCAATTATTTTCTCATATTCTCCCAATTTTCGAAAATGGAAAGTATTGCATCATTTGCTTTATATGATTTTCAAAAATCATTATCATATCTTCCTAAAAATTGAAAATGGAAGTACCCAGTTAGCTTCTGATTTTCTTGATTTATCTTCTTGAAAAATATCTCTTTAATCTCAATTTAAAATTCGAAAAAGGAGATATGCCCAGTCAAAAGCCGCTTTATACCATCTTTTTTAATCTATCTTGATTCTCCAATCTTGTCTTCAATCTTCTATAAATTCATCAATCTTTTCCATAATCTGAACCACATCTCAAGTATCCTCACGCTGACGATTTTGCTATCATTTTGCTTCTATCACACTTGCATTTTGTAGATGAGATCCACAACACATTTGGAAGAAAAAGAGAAACAATGGAGGTCAATTGAAGGAGGTTTTGTTTGGTTTGCATTTCTTTCTTATATCTTATCTTCAATTCTTTCATTGAATGTGATAGGAGTTGATTTCATTTGCAATTAGGTTTGTGGTTGCCTAATGTTACTGCTTTTGATTCTCATTTCTGATTTCCTACCTCACAGATATGACTACTATCCAATTGATTTCAGTACTTTGTTATCCAAATGTTATGATTTTGATGGGTTTTACCCCGTCATCCATTTTTTAATGCAAACCGTGGGTTATTTTCAGTAGACAGACTAGTATGGACAATTGTGGCTTTTGATCCAATCATATGTTTTATTGTGGGAACAAAAGGTTATACCTGATCACCCACTCATCCCATTTCATCGTGAGAGATATTGTCTCTAAGATATTACTCTGTAACCAATATTCTGACTATCATGAAAAGGGTTTTACTCTAATCATCTGTTTTACCACAGGAGCCATAGGTTACTCAACCATCCAATTGGTTTAGATGTTTTTCCCTATCATATGTTTTAACCACAGGTTTTAGTTCATACTGTGCCCCTTCATAGGAGAATGATATTTTGTAGAACCAATTTTTATATTGTTAAATACAATATTTTTTGACATTTTGTATGAGTAAGCATTTCATTTTAATCAAAACAATTGCATGCAAATATCATGTCTCAGTGGAGTTCACTGGATTGTCAAAATACCTCAGTCAAGCGAAGAAAATTTGATGTACTTGATTCAAAAAATTGTTGCAAAAAAGTCTGTTCCAGTCAAATATTCTGTTTTAGAAACTCTTTAGCAGATCAGATAAAATATTTTGTTTTCAAAATGGGCAACACAGTGAAGGCAAAAATTAAAGAAATATGTTTGTTGAAAGTTAAATGCTGGCCATCGATGCCAGAAAGTCATAGTTAAGGCAGAGCTAATCACTGCAACAATTCTAGTTGTTTTTCTGGTCAACTGGTACTCTTATCCGTTATTTTTGTTTTGATTGGGTCATTAATTTGACAGTGAACTTTAAGGAATAAGACTGGCTACTCAAACAATGGAATGAAAATGCTAGTTGGCTTGGTAAGATCATTACTGGAAAAAAAATAGAAAACTTATTCTGGGTAGGTTAGATAGGGAAAACTATGGGTTCGACTCAATTTGACTTTAATGTTATGCTACTAAATATGGTTAAAGAAAGTACAAATGATGATGTTATAAATGATTGTATAGCACTATAGAGTTGTAAACAATGGAGTCATCTTGTTCTGACTTCTGAGTTGAATGTTCTCCCTGGTCTCCACTCAAATTGTTTTTTATCCCTTCCAAGATACAGTGGATGGTTTTGTAGTTTAGTGAATGCGTGCTTGGATCATAATATTGTTTCCAGTATCCCGTTTACCAGGAACAAGTTCTTAAATTATTGTTGCAATGTTATGGCTGTTATTTGATAATTATTGAGACACTTTTTAGGTTATTTTAATTTTTTGTACTAGAGATTGCAGTAGGGTAGAAATTATGTGTACTTGTGGATTTACAAACTTGTGCACAACTTCATCATTGTGGTTAATAGTTGCCATATTAACATTTATAAATTGAGTTCATAGTAGCAATACACTTCTGCAATTAATTCCAAGCAATTATGACCCACTACATTTGTCATGCTATTCTCCAAGTTTTATGAGAAGGGATTTCATTTTTTCAGTTATTTTATTTGGTTCATTGTTATGCTCTGAGATATAAAAATAAAGTAACAGCTGAACAGTTTTTGTTTTGGGTTGTAGGTTATTTTCAATTTTTTTTAAATTCTTCTTTGAATAGATTTCTAATAGGACTACTCCTAAAATAATAGTCCATGCTTCCTGATGGAATGACCTATTAGTTTAGGGCTAGCAATTTGAATTTTACACAAATCCTCTTAGAATGGAGTGCAATAAATTTTTTAAAAATTGCATATATTTTTTTATAATTAACTTTTTTATAATGCACATCTATTTCAATCTATACATATTACATACTATATTTGACATGAAGAATCAAAATTAGCTTTTTCTTTATTTTTATGAACTGTAAATTGCATTTTAGTTGCTGAGTTTTTGCCTAGTTTTTCCCATGTTAAACCCGGGCAGTTGAATTCCATTTAGGCTTTTATGACACCATGTCAATGCTATGTAAATGGAATGTTTTACTATGATTGAGATTTTGATTGAAATAATTCAAATACCATTTCTCAATGTTGGTGTAAATTATGTCTCATAATTACACTTTACTTAAGTTGACTTAGGATAATGCATTTCATTGTAGTTTGGATATGAGACACTTAGGGAAGTGTGCACATAGGGATGATGCATGTAGGAGAAATTCCACCTTTTGTGGTCTTATCTTGTTGTTACATTCCACCTTCGGTGGGTGATCCACCTCTTGTGGAATATTTTATTATTTCTCCTACTTGTTGGTGTACGTTTTTTTCATTCACCGAATATTAGAATAAAATGTCAAGGACATTCTACCCTCTCTTGATCAAAATCACTACGTATGCCAAGATTGCACAAGAAAGACCACACAGCGACTCCAAGGTTTATATATGCGAACAAGCAACTTTGTGTTGGGTAGCTACCTTGGTTATGTATTGCTGAAATACTAGGGGGACTTACGTAGAATGGTTCACAAGTTTAGGACTTAGACAAATTTAACAATAAGTGGTCTTTTCTTCTCTTTTTGGATTTTTTGGATTTTGACTTTATAAAAAAGGGTAAAAAAGATAAGGGTTTAGAGGTTCTATTCTACTCCTAGGAAACTTTAGAGACGGTATTGACTAAGGCAAAGGGAAACCTCACTTTGGTTTGCCAAATCAACTAGACAAAGCAGGGTGCAATCTTCAAGGGGAATGTGTTTGTAGTTTTCACGCCTAAAGTAAATACCATTGATATAGACTTAGACATAAGTTAAGCATCCACATAAAATAGATCAGGGTAACTTTGCACGATGAATGAAAATCATCCACTCACCAAAAGTATGAGCAAATAACTTCATCTTGAATCAACACTTATCAAATCTCGCATTCCATTTAACAACTTAAAGTAAATTCTAATCTATTGTGTTGAAGAAATTGTAAACCATGCCAATCATTCAAATAAAAGAGATTACAAGACCTAGAAGCACACAAGCAATTTATTATCCAAAATGACCTCTCGCAACAATTTATCAAAAATCTCACACTCTCCAAATGAGAGGAGGAAACCTTATATAGGCACACAAAAGTTTTGAACGACCGATATCAAACAGTGATCAGGGGCCTAGATTGAAAGATCAAAACCCTAATTAGGGTTTGTTACAACTAACTACCCCTCGACCAATGAGAAAATTACATTTGAGAACACTTGTCCTTGCTAAATATAAGGCAATAATAAAAATAGAAGGTTGTTGCATTGTGAAGTGTGCCTTCGAGAAGCTTCTATGGATAAGTCAGGTTCATTGAACCTGGACATGCTAACTTGGAACAATTTGATTGGCTGGAAGATGACGAGGCGCCACCTTAGCATGTTGGATGTCCTCTTTGAATTCTCCTATCTGTTTGGAATACTCTTCTTGTCACCATCTGATTCTGATTGGGAGCTTGTCTTTGACTCTCCAGGAGATGAAATCCTTCAAAATTTATTTAATTTTTCCATATCTTCACCAAGTTTGAGGACCCTTCTTTCTTGATATTTTGAAATTCTTTCAAGTGCCTTATGGAATAGTTTTTCCCATAGCCAGCCAAATTTTGGCCATCTTTATGCTCAGACGAAGCTTGCTTGTGGACCCGTTTTCAATTCTAAATTTGGCTTGAAACTCCATTTGTGTTTTCCGCGATAATCCCGCCTTCAGCTGCCATTTATGATCTGCAAAACCCAAAGAAAATTAAGTTAAGATTCTTACTTGAGTGCAAATTTTGAAGGTTTGATGGCATAATGAGTTCTGATTTTGGTCCTTTAACTCCAATTTCCCAACATTTAAGTTTCAACAGGTTGCAAGCACTTAGGAATTTATTAAAGCTTTAGGAAAGCTTGAAAAGCTCAATCTGATTTGAGAATTTGGGACTGGAATTTGTCTTTGATTAGTAACTTACTCCCAAAATCTGTGAAATAAATGAAAAATGATGAGAAAATTTGACCAAGTCGTGAAAATCAGACTCATTTTCCTTGAAAACTCCATCCAAAATTTGAAAACCAGATTGAAAACTCAATAAATCTGCCTTGAATACTCCTGTCACCTTTAGAATTTAGGCAAGAAATGAGAAGAAAGAATGTTTGCTGTGAAAATTTTCATTTCTCCCTCTTGTAAATGCCTTAGAAAAATCTCTAATCTGTTCTTGAAGCTCCGAAGATGCCTTAGAAAACCTGAAATGATCTTTTCTTCAAGTGTCTTGCTCTCCAAACTCGAACTGTTGAAATGAATGAATGACTCAAAGAGTTTCATTTCTGCATTTAGCAACACGATTCATCTTTCCCAAATCGAACTTATCTTTTTTCTATTTTCATCCCATACATTGAACTTAGACATTCAATAAATGATCTTGTTTCCTTGTCAATTTCAGTTCATTGAGAAAGTTTCTATTTTTGATTTTCAGTTGAGTTTAGCCCTTAGGAAAGTTTTGATTTTGTTTTGAGTTCAATAAGAAAGTTTATAATTCGAGTTTGAGTTCACAAATCAAACTCTCTTTAATTTCTTCCAATTTTGAAACTTTCTAAAAACTCTTTCCTAGTTTGAACTTGATCAAATCTCTTTGAGAGCAAGGCAGATTTCATTCAAATTTCTTTCCTTCTTGTTCACAGCAAATTTAAAATGTTTCTTTACTTAGGGCGGACTTGAAGAGGTTCATTCTCTATTAACTTGGGTGGACTTGGCAAGATTTTTTTTCCCAATGAGGGCTAACTTTATGAATTTCATTCCTTTAGCCAAGTTGATGAAGTGTCTTGTAGGGCGGACTTCATTAACTCTTTGCACCTCTTTCTTATTATCTCCACACACTTCTAGACGGACTTAACTCTTTGCACCTCTTGTTTGCTGTCTTCCTAAACCTTTGGGTGGACTTGATCACACCTTTGCACCATGCCAAGTGGACCTCATCAAATGTCTTTTACATGTGGGCGGACTTGGAAGAAGTTGTGCACCATGTTCAATCTTCTTCAAGGCGGACTTAGTCATGTCTTTGCTCTTACCACATGGCAGACTTGCTCATGTCTTTGCACCTTTCTACATGGGCAGACTTCAAGAGACTTGTGCACCATATCCAATCAAGGGCGGAGTTCATAGGACTTGTGCACCACAGCATGGGCGAACTTCCTTGCTTCCATGACCAAGCTAAGTCCCTTCCAAAGCGGACTTCATGACATTTATGCACCAAGTGTGAGCGGACTTGATCAATCTTATACACCATGAGGGTGGACTTCAAGAGACCCTTGACCTTATGAACCTCTTTGTTGGGCGAACTTGGAGAGAGATGATCTCCATGAGAATCAGATTTGAAATCTCCATAACTTATGCATTTTAACTCGGATCTTCTTGGAATTTGAAAATTTCACACCATTCTACCCTTGAATTCCCCTAGATCCCTAAAATTTAGGAACTTGGTTTTTTTGGAGAAAATTTGAATTTTGAGCGAAATTCTCAATCATTTTCAATATAACTCTGAGCCAACAGTGCAAACCCTAGATCCCCTTTCCAAAAATAGAAAAAACAAGTATCCCTAAAAAATAGGAAAAACTTTCTAAAAATAGCCATTTCGGGGATGTGCTTAAAGTGCCCAAAATGGAACTTCCTAAAAAAAAGGAAAAAGTGAAAACAAAACTTTCCAAAAATAGAAAGTTGTCCAAATTAACCCAAATTAATTGCAATCTTCATCCTTTGGGCTTTCTAGGCACATTGACAGTGTCTAGACTCTATTCTGACCATGATTTGCACAGATTGACTTGTGACTTCGAAAACTCGGACCTTTCAAAACTGACAAAATTGGGCGCTGGGAAGGTTGCGAGGCTCTAACAAAAACCCTAAAAAGAAAAAGCAAGGAGGGTCCCCATTTGCAATGGGGCAATGTGTGAAAAGGTCACAACACTACCTACCCCTACCTACCCTTGTTTCTCATTGAGCCACATGTCATGATTGTGTGCTCACATATCCATATGGCCTTGCCTTTATAAGTAGGCTCATCTTATTTGTATTGGTTAATCCAGTTGATTATATTTGCATATTGATGAGAATACAGTTCATTCTTGTCAAACTACTGTCTCTCTTATTTGTGCTATTCATTGTGCCCTTGATCTTGGCAAATTCTCACACTCAGTTTGGACTTATAATTGAGAAAATATTTTCCATCAGTAATAGGTTGTTAGAGGAAATGAATATTATCTCGGGGGTTAATAATTGAGAAGAGAATTTACACAGGAAAGAATCAATTTTGAAAACCTTCCAAAGAGCTTCAAAAACTTTTAAGTCACGGCATCCATATTTCAACAATGAATGGTATTTCTGACAAGAGATGTGCTCCTTTTGTAATGTTTTTGTTTTTAAAATTCATCTTGTTGAGTTTCTTGTTTTAAATTTGTTGTGATACAGTTTGGATTTCATACTGCTAAATCCAATTTTCCCCCACCATAGCTAGTTTTTTATTGTAGCTAAATATGGATTATTCAATGGGGTGTATCCACACTGTATCCAATGCAGATATGTATTTGATACAGATGAATACAAATTTAGAAAGTAATGGAGGAGTATCTGGTGGCATAAATTAATATGATTGAATAGTAAGTACATTATCCCTAGTTTCCTCTTGGCCACACATTAGGCTCACCAAGTCTTCCATGAGCAGTTAAAGTTGAGATCATAGTTTAAAGACTCGTGGACTCGCCATAGACTCACGAGTCCAGTGGCTCCATGAGTCGACTCATGAAGGACTCGCGAGGCGAGTCCTGGCGAGTCTATTTGAAAGACTCGCGTGAGTCAAATACACAGACTCACGTGACTCAATTATGACGCCCAACAACGTTAAAAAGTGATTTTTTTTTGCATTTTTCTATTCATTTTCCTTTCTTTCTTGGTGAAAACAGGTTTGTAGTGTTTGAAGGAGGAGAGCAAAGAAGATTAAATCAGCCAAAGAGATCTAGGTAAGGATTTTTCCTCTTTTTTTTTTTTCATTTCCATGTTTTGAAGATCCGTTAAATCTTCAAAAACAAGGGGATATGCTGCCAAATTTTTTTCTATTTCCCTTCCTAACTTATTTCCTTATATTTTTTTCTTGTTTTTGAATGCTATTTTTCCCAAATGATTCATTATCATTTTTTTTTTGTTGATTTTCTACAAAACCTTGCTGATTTTTTTATTTTTTCATGTTAAATCAGCAATGGCAAGTTCAACTCCAAGGGCAACCCCAAGGCCAAGAAGACAAAAAGATAAAGCATGGAAATATGAGATTCCTGGAAGCAAAAAGGGGGAAGTCACTTGCACCGAATGTACAAAATGGACAACGGGTGGAATCAATAGATTAAAATACCACCTTGCACAAATAACTGGATATGGTGTGGATGTATGCCCCAATACAACTCCTGAGCTTATTAGAGAGATGAAGGCCCTTCTTGCTGAGCATGATATGCAAAAGGATGAAAGGCAAAAAACAAAAGAAGCCATGGCAGCTACAATGAATCCCAAATTGTCCACTTTGGGTCCCATTGGTCACACTCGTGGTCGTCAGTCACTTTCATCTTTTGGTGACAATGAGGGTGAGGCTAGTGCCACTCTTGTTAGAACATACCTTAACTTTTTTGTACCATGCAATGTTCTAGGTGTACAACCTTCACTTGAAGGTACACGGTGGAATAAAGAGAAGCATGAACAAGCAAGATATCAACATCAAACTTTTGGTTTTACAATAATATACCTTTCAATGTAGCGAACAATGTGTATTGGGAAGGTTTGGTTAATGCATTAACAATTGCGGGTAAGGGGTTTAAGGCCCCAACAGGTTATGACTTCAGTGGGCCATTACTAGAGCAAGTTGTAAGAAATACACAAGTTGTGGTTGTTGATCAGAAAAGATATTGGAGGAGAAAAGGATGTAGCATTTTATCTGATGGATGGACGGATGGACGAAATAGGACTTTTCTCAACTTCTTGGTGGCTTCAAATGGTGCAATGGTATTCCTAAAGTTTGGTGATGCCTCAAATGAAATAAAAAATGCAGAGACTTTGTGTAATCTATTGGATGGGGTGGTTCAGGAAGTTGGAGTTGAAAATGTTGTCCAAATTATTATGGACAACGCAATTGCATATGTATTTGCAGGTAGAATGCTTATGGAGAGGCATCCTATGATTACATGGAGTCCTTGTGCTGCACATTCCTTGGACTTGATGCTAGAGGACATTGGGAAGATTACATGGGTGAAGAAGGTGGTTGAAGATGCAAGAAGTGTCACCAAATTCATCTACAACCATACTTGGGTGCTTGCTTTGATGAAGAAACGCACAAATGGCAAGGACCTTGTGACTTGGAGTGACACGATTTGCTAGCCACTTCATCACTTTGTAGAGCATTCTTAGTGCCATTCCTTATCTTAAGTAGGTGTTTGCGTCTGATGCTTGGTTGGGATCTGCATACTCCAAAAAACCTGAAGCAAAGAAGATTGTAAGCATTGTTTTTGATGAAGGGTTCAACAAAAGTGGAGAGGAGTTGACTGCGGTAAGTAACAAACACAAAAGTAAACTTTATACAAGATAATCTATTTGCTCATTTTATTTTTTAGGGGTTAATTTTTTATTAATTTAAAATTTGTTTTCATTTCTTTAGGTGGCAGAACCTTTGGTAAGGGATCTTCGTATGGTGGATGGAGAGGGCATGCCAATGGGTTTCATTTATGAGGCCATGGATAGGGCCAAAGAGGCCATTTCACATTACTATTTGTTGATGTGTATTTTGTACACGACCAAACATAGAATAAAATACCCAGAGGTATCTTATCCTCTCTTGAGTAAAGTCTCCGAATGCTGAAGATATCACAAAAAGGATCAATCGGAAGGACTTCAAGGTTATGCTTTGTAGGATCTCTACTCTCGGATAAGTACTAGTGGTTGTTGTGTTTACTGTTTTTTCAAGGGGCCTTACGTACTTTCAAAGAAAGCTTGTTCGTGCAACTACCTTCCAAATGAGGAAACAAGATTCTCCTAGTACTAACAGATTTTCAAAAAAGATCAAAAGATAAAGGTTTCGAGGAAGAGATACTTAAACTAATCCTAAGAGTGACTTAATGAGGACTGGTCTTGATAAGATTTTACCAATTTCAGTATCGCCAAAGGATTACAACTCACTGGAATTGGTGCGATCTTCTAAGGGGATTCAACGATTTTCAAATCACCAAGGAGATAGATACTATCAGGAAGATACATATCAATACTTCTAATGATGATTGAACTCTTAATCAATCTTAATGTTTCCAGTTGACCACACAAGGCGTTCTTACAATCAGTAAGAAGCTAGTGGTTTGGAATGTGAGTCTTATCGAAGATCAGGCACAACATTCGTCCTTCAAACTTAAAATTTAAATGCTATCTCTACTAAGAGTGATTCAAGAAGATAAACAACCATGAAAATAGCCACAAGGATTGCAACAAAACACCATAACTTCAATATTTCATTGATCTCATAGCCAAATAAACAACAATTGTTCAACTTTCTCTCTTCACTACTCAATTCTTTGCTACTAACAAAATTAAATTTGCTTCTCTCCAACTTTCTAACTTTTCTAACCTTTCTAACTTTTCTAACTTTTCTAATCCTTCAAAATGAAATGAGTGAGGGCTTATATAGCATCCTCAAATACAATGAACGGCCCGGATCAAAAGAAGATCGATGGCTGAGATTTTGACACCTAAACCCTAATTAGGGTTTGTTACAAAAAAGTCCCCATTTAGATAAACGTTATCAATCCATAGCCAATAAGAATTGGCATAAATAACGAGGAGACATAGACCAATAGGAATTAAGTTGCCACATCATTTTATAACAACTTTTCATCTAGAACTTTGTTCCCTTTCCTATGCTCTTTTCTAGCATATTCAATGAATCTGGACACAATTCCCTCAATCTCAGCAATGGGAATCTCAGGAAGATTCTTCATTCGTTCTTCCAAGTGAAGGACTTGATCAAAAGCAGTGAGAAGAGTCGCCTCCCACCCAGGCTCAAGTTCTTTGGTCTTCTCAATCAGGAACATAGTAGCATACATCTGATCTCGCTGCCTTTCTGTGACGATGTTTTCCTCTTTGCAAAAGATTATTCTGATCTTGTCTTCCAATTCATCGTTCTTCTAATCCATCTTGATGAGAACCTGCCGAGTAGTGGATCCACCGGTCCTGGGGGTCGTCATTTGATACCTACACAAAAGCTTAAAGTTAGGGTTTGAGCATAATACCTTAAGGCATGGGATTTAAGTCCTTTCAAGGAAATAACTAAATATTAATTTGACGATAATGTGATAAATCCTAGAATTATGAATTTTCAAATTAATATTAATTGTGAATTAAAATCAGATTGCACAAGACTTAGACTTTCAAAAGATTGCTATGGAAAATCAAACTAAATCTTGAATAAACTTTCAAAAATCTGATTATACATACCTCTTCCTTGATTTTTTAGCTATCAACTTTTGAAAAATGAATAAAGGAAAATGAGGATTTGCTGGACAAGGATGTTTGATTTGAATTTCTGGTCCTCTCTTTGATGGCTTCAATCTTCAATTAACCTTCAAGCTTCCTCCAAAATGTGGAAATTAACCTTCAACCAGCTCTTCAATCAAAAATTCGCTTTCAATCAACCTTCAAGATCTGGAAATTTGCCTTCAACTAGCAAGAAATTCGCCTTCAACTTAGCTTTCAAGATCTGGAAATTTGCCTTGAATCTGCTCAATTTCGCACCACTAGGTCTGCTCCTCAAATTCGCACAAGGGAAAATAAATGAATGATTTAAAATTTCAAAAAAAACCTTCCCTTTATAGGGCGCTCACCCCACTTTGCCCATTAGGCCGACTTGGTAGAGGCTTAAATAAATTAAAAAAACCCCTCCACAAGCTTGGCCGACTTGATAAATAAATAAAATAATAAATCTTGGGCGCTAAAATATGAATTTTTGATTTTTTAAATTAATTTCAAAGCCTAAGGTTGATTTTATTTATTTATTTAAAGGCTTAGAAAATTAATTAATCAATTAATAAGTGCCTCAACCCATGCGAATTTGTCTTAGCCCTCCAAATGAGATTTAATTAGCAAATTTAGTGAAGAGATATAAGCAAGCTTAGTGGATGCTAAAGCTTGGTCAAGATTTGATGAAGGCTTATTCTCCATAGGCACTAGAATGCTTAAGATATGAGAAAGGCTTAAATTACTTCAAGAAGGCTTATTTGAACTTTTCATCTAGGCTTATTCACTCCTCACAATCTAGATTTGCCATCTTTCATGTTCTTGTCATCATAATTTTGCAACTTGCCTTTGACTTAGCCTAAACAAGGTGAATAATAGGTGTCTTCAAGGATTTCGCCTTGGACCCTTTGGAAGGGTCAGGAGCGATTTTCTTGATTAGGCCTTAAATACCTCATTCTTTCACTTCAAAATCCTCCGGAAGGTGAATATATACTTGTTTTGGCCCAACAAAGCCTAGGATTTCAACTTTTAGTCTTTCACATGGGTAAATTAGGTGAAAATGGGAATTTCGCTCTGGACCCTTTGGAAGGGTTAGGAGCGAAATTCACCTTTTAGGTCAAAACTCACCTTTGCTTGATCATCAACCTTCTCTAAGGCAATCTCCAGGGTCCATTCACCTTGACCACTGACTTGGCTTAACAATATTTTGAAGGAAACACTGCATTTTAGGAATTTCGCTCTGGACCCTTTGGAAGGGTTAGGAGCGAAATTCACTCTTTAGGCCTAATTTCCAATCTCCTTCACCTCAATTCATCTAAACTCCTTCAGTTTGAATCCACTTCTCAACTTGGCAGTATTGGTTTGATTCTCACAAGGCCAAAAAGGTCAAATTTGCTCAAAAACCTAGCCAGGGATAGGACCTATCCAGAATTTCGCTCTGGACCCTTTGGAAGGGTCAGGAGCGAAATTCCAATTTGAGCTCAAAATATGCATCTTTGATGGTCAAAAATCTTTCCAAGGAATTCCAAATAGCCTCTTTCATCTTTGTTTAGGCCTAACTTTACTCAAGTCTTGAAGAAAAAGGTGGTTTTAGGGTTTTTCACTCTGGACCCTTTGGAAGGGTCAGGAGCGAATTTCTTGCTTGTAGTTCACTTCTTCATCATTTCAACTTCAATCCACCTCACAAGGCAAGGAAACACTTCTCTTCTCTCATCCAACCCAAGTTTAACTTGATTTTGCAAGGAAAAATAGGTGATTGAAGGATTTTCGCCCTGGACCCTTTGGAAGGGTTAGGAGCAAATTTCCTCCTTTGGCCTAAAATTATCACTTCTGGAGACAACAATCAGCTCAAGGGTAATCTCAAGGGCATCTTTCACCTTGGCCTAGGCATAGTTTAGCATAAATTTGAAAGGAATAGGTAGATTTTGGGATTTTCGCTCTGGACCCTTTGGAAGGGTCAGGAGCGAAAATCTTGTTTTAGGGCTATTTCTCCATCCTTTCAACTTCAAATCACCTCCAAGACTTAGAACACCTTGCCTCACTCCTCTCTAGGTCATAAAAATCAAAATCTTGACTTGATTTGCAAGGAAAAAAGGGTGATCTTAGGAATTTCGCTCTGGACCCTTTGGAAGGGTCAGGAGCGAAATTCTCATTTTGGCTTCAAAATTTGCATTCTTGGTGACCAAAATCCACTCTAAGGCAATCCAAATGACTTCTGTCACCCTTGTCCAAGTTTGACTTTGCTCAAATTTTAGAAGAAAAGATGGTTTATTAGGATTTTCGCTCTGGACCCTTTGGAAGGGTCAGGAGCGAAAATCTCATTCTAGGCTCAATTCCTTCATCTTAAATGGTTTTTAGCAACTTAAAGTCACTCTCAGGGGCAACTCCTCCTTGATTTTACCTTAGCCCACACTTGATCTAGCACAAAATTGATAGCAAAGAGAGGGTTTTGAGAAAATTCGCTCTGGACCCTTTGGAAGGGTTAGGAGCGAAAATCTCATTCTTGACCAAAAATCATCATTCTTTCAACTTGAAACTTCATTGCAAGGTAGAATCTCATCTTTTATCGCCCTAGGAACAAGGTTTTAAGCCCAGGAAAGGTCAAAAAGTAGGCTTGTAAGGGATTTTGCTCTGGACCCTTTGGAAGGGTCAGGAGCGAAATTTCCTTTCCTGGCTAAAATCCTTCACTTTCATAACTACCAAACACTCCCAAAGGCTAGATCATGTTCATTCTCCTTCTCATCATGCCTTGGACATCAAATTTTAGCCAAACAAGGAAAGAAATGCATCTTAGGAAGATTTTCGCTCTGGACCCTTTGGAAGGGTCAGGAGCGAAAATCTTGATTTAGGCTAAATTATTCATTTTTCCAATTCAAAACAACTTCAAGAGGCAAAGACAAGCTATCTCACTTCCATCCACGCCATAAAAGACCAAGGATTTGACCTCCTTTCTATGGAAAATAGGTGTTTTTAGGAATTTCGCTCTGGACCCTTTGGAAGGGTCAGGAGCGAAATTCACCCTTTTGGTCCAAAATCCTTCACACTTCAATGCTTTTAAACATTCCAAAGGCCACAAGATATCCATCCTTCCTTTCAAGATACCCTGCAAATCAAAATTTAGTCAAACTTAGGAGGAAATGAGCTTCAAGAGGATTTTCGCTCTGGATCCTTTGGAAGGGTCAGGAGCGAAAACTTCATTCTAGGCTAGATTACTCAGTTTTCAAACTTCAAACCACCTCAAGAAGCAAAATTAGATCATTTTCCACCTAAGGAACAAGGTTTCAAGTCCATTCAAGGCAACAAATGAGGTTTATGATGAATTTCGCTCTGGACCCTTTGGAAGGGTCAGGAGCAAAAATTTCATTTAGGCCAAAATCTTGTTCTTCAAAAAATCCACCAACTCTATCTCAAGGCAAGATCAAACCAATTCATCTTCAAACATGCCCTAGAAACCAACACTTAGCCAAAATTGAGAAGAAAATGTGAGCTACAAAGATTTTCGCTCTGGACCCTTCAGAAGGGTCAGGAGCGAAAATCAAGATTTGAGCTTGATTCTTGACCTTTTGAACTCCAATTCTCTTTGAGAGGCAAACATAGACCCTTCTTCACGCATTCCCATCAAGATCCTGACTTTAGCCAAGGAAAAATGAGAGCTTTCAAGAATTTCGCTCTGGACCCTTTGGAAGGGTCAGGAGCGAAATTCATCCTCTTGACTAAAATCCTTCATCTCATCCATCATCAATCACTCCCTAGGGCTAGAATGTATCAAATTGCCCTTACTATGCCTAAGGAAGCTATAATCCTGGCCTCGACAAGTGAGAATTTGATGCTTAAGGGGATTTTCGCTCTTGACCCTTTGGAGGGGTTAGGAGCGAAATCCCTATTCTTGGCTAGTTTCTCACCTTGGTTTATCTCATTTCCCTCCAAATTTGATCAAATCAACTTCCTTGTTTCACAATCAAGACAATTCCTCATCCAACTTGGTCTAGGCAAAGTCCAACTGGGTTTTCAGGGCCAAAGGAAGGCAAGAAAGGGAGATTTCGCTCTGGACCCTTTGGAGGGGTCAGGAGCGAAAATCTTCTCCTAGACTGGCTTTCATCATTTCAAAGTCTAAAAACTCTCCTTCAAGGCAAAAAAATGTATCAACTTTCTCAATTACGCCTCAAAAGTCAACAACCTTGGTCATATCTTTCCAAAACTCCTTCAGTCATCATCAAGTGCATTTGTTCATTAGTTTCTAAAATCACCACTTTCATCTCTCTCTGACCACTGACTCTGCTCAATCGACTCAGACCTGGAGGAAAACAGGACTCTGACAAGGAAACCATCAATCCAGACCTATCTGACCTAAGACCTATTGACCCTCTTCCTTGATCTAACCACCTTGATTCACAACTAACGACCTCCCAAAACTAGGCTAGACTCAACTTGAAAGAAACTCTAATACGAGCTTTCAGAGATAAACCCTAATCTAGCTAACCCAGGCGACCACTCACTCACTCCGAACCTAGCAAGCAGAGAGAAAACCTAACTAAGGGAAAGCAAAAACCCAAGAAAAAGAGGGGGTCCCCATTCTAATGGGGCGAGGTGTGAAATGGTCACAACACTATTGTGGAAATACAAGAAAATGTGAAATCTTTTAGCGCATCATTGATCGTAGGTGGACAAACCAACTCCACCAACCGATACATGCCTTCGCCTACTTCTTGAACCCGAAGTTCTACTTCTCCGATTCATTTAGGGCTGATGAGGAGGTCATGGCAGGTGTTATTGCATGCTGTGATAAGATGACACTTGATTCTGAGTTGAAAGACAAGGTTCTTGATGAGTTGGAGGTGAGATTTGACATTTGCAATTGCTATATCTTTATTTATGAATTTGGAAATGTTCATTATTGAATTTGAGTTTGACACTTTGACTATCTATTTATGAATTTGGAAATGTTCATTTTTCAAGATCTACAAGAGTGCAAAGGGGAGACTCTTTCTCATCACAACTAGCAATTGATAGGAGAGGAAAACAACCAGGTAAAAAATTAACTTAGTTCAATACTGCAAGAAAAAACTACAAACTTGATTGTTACATTTTTTTCTCAATTCTAATGTTTCTAAATGTTTTCTGTAGATTTATGGTGGGAAAATTATGGTGCTGGCACGCCTAATCTTCAAAAGATAGCCGTTCGTGTTTTGTCTCAGCCATGCAGTGCTTCTAGGTGTGAATGAAATTGGAGTGTATTTAAGAGAATTCACACAAAGAAGAGAAATAGATTGACACAAAAGCGGCCCAATGATCTTGTCTTTGTTCGATACAACCTTCGCCTTCGAGTTAGAAAGGTGGAGGGCATTTCACATGAGGCTATTGATTTGGATGAAATTGATCCATATGGTGATTGGACCGTGAATGAACAAAATGATGGTGATGATGTTCTCCTTACCGAAGAACTTGTAGAAATAGAGAGAGGAGCATCACAAGAAGTAGGAGGAAGATTGGAGGAAATGGAGGATGAAGATGAGGACTTTCATTTAGAAGAAGAATCATCTCACCATTTAGATACCACAACATCCACTTCTACTACTTCTAGCTCAAGGCCTGAAAAATTGAGCTATATTAGGAGAAGTGCAAAGAGGAAGATGTAGTCTTCTATTTAGTTTGTTTATTGTTGTTTTTCACATTTGGAGTTGGACATATCATTATATGTAATTTTGTAAACATTTATAAACTTATGCTGCTATTAAACATTTCAGAATTTGAAACTATGAGTAATGAGTTCATTCTATGAGTATGAATGATGAAATTTCAAATATTGAGTGTTTGGAGATCATGTGACATGTGTAATGTTTAAATTATGGCTCTTATGTTCTCTAAATGCATTAATTTCTTTATGTTTTTTTGTAAAGCTACATTTTATTTTTTTGCTGAGTCCTTGCCGAGTCTTTCGCGAGTCCGAGTCCGAGTCCAATTTTTTGGTTTGCCAAGTCCATGGCAAGTCCAAGTTTTAAAACTTTGGTTGAGATAAATCTTGTATCTGTATGGTGTAGATGGCCAGGCTATTCATTTGATAAAATAATTAGTGTTTAGTTTATAGGCTATTTTACAAGAAAAAATTCTTAAGTTTTCCTGCACACCTTCTACCCCATGCATTTTGGGTACATGGGGATAGCCAAGAAACATTCTCTGTGATGTCCCTGATTTTTGAAACATCCCTGAAATACATCCTGGGGATGTCTAGCAGTCTCTGAGATGGTTGGCGACATTGCTCTACCATTCCATGATGGCTAGATACACCATGTCATTTAAATCAACAAAATTACAAATTAAAAGGAAATAAAACAGAAAAATAGAAAATAGTGTTGTGGGGAGTCCACAAGGCCTCTGCATTTCTTTTGAAACCTTTACTTCCTTGCCCGTAAAACACCATTCATTTTCATTTCACAACCTCCATTTTTATTTGTGAATCGCACCAGTTGTGGAGGAAAAGAAGAGAAGAAAGGAGAGGAGCACTAGCAATTGGATTTGTGGTAGTGAGGAATTCCAGTTGCTGGGTTTTTTTTGCATTTTTATTGCACATTTTGCAACCTTTGGGCCTTTCCCATTATATATTTATAATGAAAAGAAAGAAATTTTTAGTTTTCATTTAGAACCATACTTGAATTATTGAATCGTGATGCATCATGTCTGACTTTTTTTGAAATAGTTGGCTTTGTTTAAAGTTTTGAACTCTAATGTTTGTTTTTCAATAGAATATATTTTCCCTGTTTCCTATGCTGTTATCCAATGCCATTGTTTTCTTGCATCCTTGAACCAGAAACACAATGGAACACAGCGTAGAAGTGATCACTAATTCATGTGAATTTGGAAGAAGATTGTCAATTTAGGTGCATTTATACATAGTATTGGTGAATGGTTTGGATAAAAATATAAGCTGAAAATTTCAAGTCTAGCAAAATATTGTAAAAATATAACCAATTTGCAAAAGAATAACACATTAAATTGTGTCTACTTGCTTGAATGTTCCATGAGAATGTTTTTTCTTGTAGTATTCATATTTCTAGGAAGAGGAAAATCAATTTCTTCTGGCATTCACATTTCTAGGGAATATAAAATGTTTTGCCTTGTAATGTTCACATTTCTAGGTATTCAAAACACAAGTTGCTTTCACTTGGAAATTATGTTAGACACAAAAGTTAATTGACTTGGCAAGAACAATAAAACTGACAGAAGAAATATTCAAATCGAAGTAACTGCAGATTATTGTTGTGATTTGATGTTTCTTTCTTTATTATTACTCATTAGCAGGGAAGCCACGATGATCAGAAATTGGAAATTTCTGATTATGTATCAATGATGTCAGTAGTTTATGGTATGCTGAGACAAGATTATGCAATGCAGGTAGCAATCTGGTCTCAACATTTTGTGTTTATTCATTTTTTTAATTATCGAGTCCCATCATGACTCCAGTTCTACTATGAATTGGCAGGAAAAGGTGGTTTCCGACTTACAACTTGATACATCTTCAGAGATACTTCAAACGTATTGTTTTATGTGGATGTTGCGTCCATTTGTAGACGAAAGAATAATTACTGAGGCATTGGTTTGGATATAAGGAATGCCATTTTGTTCATTTGGTAATTTATCCCTTTCTTGAATTATGTTGTCCGTATATCTTTGGACTGGGGGATATATATTGTGTCAAAGTAACTAAAAACATTCACCGCAAGCAGTTGTTATAATTTCACACATCAATATCCTTCAGGATTTGAACTTGAGGCTCTAATATAAAAACCTCATAGATATAGTACTCGAGCTTATTCCAATTGAGGATATAAGAAATATTGTTATTGTCCATTTTCCTCCCTTTATAGTCCATGTACTGTTATACAATCTCTATTTTTTGTGAAACATGTTATTTGGTGTCTTGTCAATTAGTGTATGTGTAATTTGCAAGGGGTGCCTATTTCTGACCCTATATTCTATTCACAATTACCAAAAGATAATGTATTTGAATATTTAGTATTCAATGTTCATATTTTGTTTTGGCTATTTTGAAAGAGTTATTTTGGATTTGTAATCATAAATGCTTTCCATTTTACTTTTATGACTTCTTTCATATGAATCTCTTATTTTAGACTATAGAGGAAGCTGATTGTCTTTTTGAGTAAACTTACGCTTGTGTGTTTGATCTTATCTTTGTTTACAAATTACAAGTTTATTTTAATTGTAGATTGGAAGAGTTTTCTAATTAATTATAAATAATTACTTTGTAGATGTCTTTTGTAAAGTTATTTCAATTTTAATTGAAGAACAAGTTATGAACTATGAATGCTATATATGGATATGAGGAATTATGTCAATATCTAATAAATCTGATTTTTATCTGCAGGTCTGAAGGAGAGAGATCATTTAATATTTTCTATGTCTTCTCCAAATGAATTCAATTGGCATATATATCATTTAGGCAACCGGTCAATTGGTGTATTGACCGGTCATGCCTTTTAGGCATGACCGATCAATGCACCCATTGATCGGTGCCTTTACAATTATACCATTAACACAATGCTGATTATCGGTTCAAAAACCCCCGATAGCATATTGTAATATCATAATATAATGTCTGATCTATTTAATGAATCGGTTCAGATAAACATCGATGATTCAAAGTGCACGATGAATATAATCCAACCGGTGCATTTGTTAACCAATGTTTAATGCCAAATGAAGCGGTGTATTCATTAAACCCGATAACAAATATGCTCGATATAATTAAGCCCGATAACAGATGTGAATCGGTGCCAATGTTTATGCATCCGATAGCAAGTATGTATCGGTTAATTTAACCTGATAACTTAATGATAAGCAATGTTTTTACAATCCGATAATCATATGTAATATAAATCAGACATGAAGCATGTAGATGAATAACAGAACAAGGAAGGCTAGGAAGATCTTATCTTGCAGAAGCTACCATGCATTAACACTCCCTCTTAGCTTTGGAAGATAGATAAGGCAACCTGCATCACATTTCCTTTTCATAACTAAGATAATGTCAGTCAGCAAAAATCATTTATACATGAGAAGTACCATCAAGACATATGATACAAAATAGAAGAACATCAGTTGAGCATGTGACATAAAGTATTATTTTAACATGTGATAAAAGTAAGAGAATCATCACCTGATCATGTGAGAAATCACCAAACCATGTGATCTGTAAGATTCATCAAGATATCACCTAACACATGATATCAGTATTGCCTAACATGCAATACTTAAGGATAAGTCTATGAGAAAGGTTAGTTTCTCATCATATCCAAATTGTGATAAGTGCAATAACATTTATAAATGTTTATCACAACATAGTCATGGCACATCCATGACTTACCAGAGATCCAACATGATCAATGGTTGAGATAACACCTACACGTGATATCAGTATTGCCTAACATGCAACACAAGGATAACCATATGAGAAGTGCTAAGTTCTCATCATATCCAAGTTATGATAATGCAATAACATTTGTACAAATGTTGTATCACAACATAGTCATGGCACATCCATGACGTGCCAGTGATCCAACATGATTACTGGTTTGACTATCATAAGATCGTCACCTTATGATGTCTACATACAAGTGTTCAGTATCTGAGAGATCGTCACCTCTTAGATATGAACACAGGTGGCAAGAAGCCAAGAGATAGTCCAAACATGACAAAGAAGTTTACACCTTAAACATTTTAAATATATGTAAGTATAGATTACAAAGCAGATTACCTTTCTATCATACCTAAACCCTTTATGAAGTGATCAACCTTCACTCTGGAAAGTGGTTTGGTTAGAATATCTGCAGTCTGATCTCCTGTACACACATATTCTAACTTTATCACATTCCTGTCAACCATATCTCGTACATAGTGATATGGAATCTCAATATGTTTGGACCTGTCATGAAATACTGGATTTACAAAAAGTTTTATACAACTTTGATTATCACACTGAATGACTGTAGGTTTCATAGGTTCTCCAAATAATCCCACGAGCAATTTCCTTAGCCATACTGCTTCTCGGGCAGCCATTGAAGCTGCAATATATTCAGCTTCTGTGGAACTTTGAGCTACTGAAGATTGTTTTCTGCTGATCCAGGATATCATGGCTGACCCTAAATTGAAGCAACACCCTGAAGTGCTCTTTCTGTCAGTCACACTACCAACCCAATCTGAATATGTAAATCCATGTAGATCTATGTCAACCTTTTCATATTTAAGACCAAGCTTTAGGGTACCTTGTAGATATCTCATTATATGCTTTACTGCAACCAGGTGTATCTCCTTAGGTTCACACATGAACTGACTTAAGGCATTAACAACATAGCAGATATCTGGCCTTGTATTTACTAGATACATCAGGGACCCAATTATCTGCCTGTATTGAGTGGGGTCAGTAGGTCTTGATTTTGCTGCTGCTTCTTTAAGTTTATGGAAGTTGGTTTCCATAGGAGAGGTCATGGGTCTGCAGTTTAACATTCCAAATCTTGTCAATATGTCCAAGGTGTACTTCCCTTGGTTCAGTACAATATTATCAGAATTTTGCCATACTTCCAATCCTAGGAAGTAATGAAGAAGCCCCAAGTCTTTCATATCAAATTCTGTGGATAGATCTTTCTTGCGTTGATCTATTAGGTGATCATCTCCTGTAATTAATAAGTCATCAACATATAAAATTAATATTAACATATCACCTTTATTTCTTTTGAGGTAGAGATTAGGATTTGCATCATTCTTAAAGAAACCCAGCTTTGAGAGATAGGTGTCAATTCTTTCATACCAAACTCTGGGAGCCTGTTTGAGCCCATAAAGAGCTTTCTTGAGTCTACACACATGAGACTTTGCATCATGAATTTCACACCCTTCAGGTTGCTCTAAGTAGACTTCTTCCACGACCTCGCCATTTAAGAATGCTGTCTTAACATCCATCTGATGTACCTTCCACCCCTTTGCTGCTGCAATGGCTAGGACAACTCTTACTGATGTGTACCTGGCAACAGGTGCAAATGTTTCTTCGTAATCTATTCCTTCCTTCTGTGAGAACCCTCTAGCTACAAATCTGGCCTTGTGTTTTTCAATACTGCCATCTGCAGCATGCTTGATTTTAAACAACCATTTAGAAGACACGACATACTTCTTGGTTGGCCTAGGAACAATCTCCCAAACATCATTCTTCATAATGGACTGATATTCTTCAGTCATGGCATCTATCCATATTTGATGTTTGAGTGCATCTGAAACATTGTTAGGTTCAACTTTAGAGAGATCATTCATAAGTGCAACATAGTTGATGAATTTATTAGGCCTCTTGCTTTCCCTGAAGGTTCCTGAAGGAGCAGCGAACTTCTGAGCTTCTGTTATAGTTTTGGTGGCCCATAGTGGTCTTTTCTTGCAATTATCTATAGGTGGGTCTTGTGTTTCACTTATAGTTTCCTCAGGATACTCCCTCTGAAGCTCAGGAGTAGGTTCTTCTTCTAGGTTAGGAGTAGGATTATGAATTTCAGGTTCTATTGTATTTTGGGCCCTTTTGAAGGCTAAATCTTCTTCGAAGACTACATCCCTACTGAGTTCAATATTTCTCTGCCCTTGTACATAGATTCTGTAGGCTTTAGAAGTTTCACTGTATCCTACAAGTATTCCCCTTTTTCCAGAGGGTTCTAGTTTTAATCTTTTCTCTTTAGGTACATGAATATAGACCAGACACCCAAATATCCTAAGATCGCTGATATTTGGTTTTATTTTGGTAAAGACTTCCTCAGGAGTTTTATCTTCAAGGTGTGAATGAGGACATCTATTTTGTATGTACACAACAGTGTTAGTTGCTTCTGCCCAAAGGTTCAAGTTTAGATTTTGATCTAGTATCATGGCTTTGGCAGCTTCTACTATGGTCCTATTTTTCCTTTCAGCTACTCCATTTTGTTGTGGATTATAAGGTATTGTCAACTCCCTCTTAATCCCATAATTTCTACAAAAGTCTTTAAATAGTCCTGATGTATATTCCCCCCCATTGTCAGTTCTTAAGGTTTTAATTTTGTTTTCAGAGAGATTTTCTGTTAATGTTTTAAACTCTTTGAACCTACTTAGGATCTCTTCTGATTCTTTACATTTCAGAAAGTAGATCCACGTCTTCCTAGAGTAGTCATCAACAAAAATTACATAGTACAAAAATCCCCCTAGCGAGAGTACGGACATAGGTCCACATACATTAGAATGAATTAACTCCAAAACTTTGCTAGTTTTCCTAGTACTATTCTGAAA
The DNA here is from genome assembly GCF_030272615.1 of Cryptomeria japonica. Taxonomy (NCBI): domain Eukaryota; kingdom Viridiplantae; phylum Streptophyta; class Pinopsida; order Cupressales; family Cupressaceae; genus Cryptomeria; species Cryptomeria japonica. The sequence goes on from NC_081410.1 coordinate 141,666,320, forward strand.
TGCATTTTTGGTATTTTTACTTAAGGCACCCCCTTTGCATGCCTCTGAATGATATTGCTGCAACTTAGGTAGACCTGTGACAAGGTTTCCCATGGTTGACAAAGCTCTATAATTCAGATGGCCTAATCTCCTGTGCCATACTTCATTTGCATTAGTTGCTTCATGGATCAATGCTAGATTGGGCTCTGTACATAGCTCATACAAATAGCCTTGTCTTCGACCAATGACCTTAGCGTCTTTGATGGAGGATCTCTTTGGCCAAGCCAACACCTTGTTTTCCATGAAGGTCACTTTGTATCCTTGATCTTCTAGTGCTGATATGAAGATTAGATTTCTTTTGATGCCTGGAACATAGACTTTGCTGCGCAGCCAATAAAAAAGGTCACAAAAAATAATAAAATAAGCAGTCTTTGTCAAAAGTAAAAGACAAATTTGTTGTTTCTACCCTCAAAAGTCATTCTTATTGTTTTCAAGCGCGAGGAGAGAAAAACAATGCTATAGAAGAAAAAACCAACAGGTTGATTGAAGACTTAATATTGATTGAATATTTTTGGGTAGGTTAGTAGCTTGCATTGACGTTTTTAGAGGGGTTCAAGAAGGATTTGGAGGAGGCTCCAAAGAAGGATTTGGAGGAGGCCCCAACTAAGTTGGAGCTACATTTCTTCACTTTTGGAGCAAATTTGAAGAGGCAAGTTAATTGTTTTTTTTTTTTTTAAATTTCAAACTTCCATTTTTTGGTACAATTGTTTTATTTTATTTCATTTTAGGTTAATGAGAAAAAAAAAGAAAAACCTAGCTATCAAATAATCAAACCCTACTTTTTTTTTCCCCCTTGATTCTTTAGTTGCAAACCCTAATTGTTCTTAGTTTTTTTTTTCTTTTCAGTTTTGATTCAATTAAAAAGTCTAAATGCTAATTATCATTTATAATATATTGCAGTTTACCATTCATTTATAAATTAATCCAAAAGTTGAAGTATAATGTCTATCCTAGTTAAAAGGATTCTACTTGGAAACATGCCATCCTTGAGACAAAAATAGATGAAATAAACAATGTTTGCATTACAAAACAAAATACAATGGGGGAGGTATTGATCGGTCCAAGTATCATCTTGCACAAATACCAATGCATGATGTAAAACATGCACATTAGTACTCATTGATGTTGTACATGGAGTACAAATGCAATTAGAGACTTTTGAAGGATTTTTTTTTTTAAAGGAACCAAAGGGAAGAAATGGCAAACATTGGTGGAGAGAGTTCTTCAATTTCTCAATTTCCTAGATCCTTGAGTAGTGGCAGTAGTAGTGTGAGTGTAAGTGTTGGGCCTCTGAATTGTAAAAATAAATTCCAAGTAGATTCATATTTTGCTCCATGCATGAGACTAGGTTTTCAGCCGTCACTTAAGAGCATCGGTTGAAATAAGGAGAAGCATGACATTACAAAAAGTACAATTGAAAATTTCTGGTTCTATTGCACTGCTCCATTTCATGCAACCGGATAATCATTATTATATTTGTTTTAAAATACATAATTTGAGTTTTGTGTCTATTGATTTTTTTGTTTTTAAGACTTGAGAGTATGTGGCATTTAAGATTTTAAGTTTTAAAGTTAATACTTATTTTGTTTATATAATTTGTTTTAGGTCTCCTTATTAATTAATTATGATAGATGCCGTTACTGTATGTGGTGCGGGGTTCAAAGTTGTTAGGAATTAGGATCTTAGAATACTAATCGTTATAAACAAGATATAAATAAATTAGATTAGAATCATACGTGCATAAATATACACATTACACAAGATATACATGGGGAAAACCCTTTCGGGTAAAAAATCCCATAAAACATCATTTTATTGAACACTTAATATAGTCTATAACAGTATACACTTGAACCTAAGGATACTCCAATGATTCCACATGACCAATAATGCCTCTTGTACATACTATAATTCTCCAAATTCCCACACCTCTCAAATGAGAGAGAACCTCTTTAAATATAGTTGGAAGGGTTGCTTCACTAGTCACACCTTTTCAATAACCCCTATTCATAAATAATTACTAACTTAATAATTATTAGATTATAATTATTTTAAATGAAATATGTTTTTTTTTTTTGAATAAAGGGGTAAAAACTTTATCAATAATCAGAAACCAGCATTACACAAGAAAGCCCGAGCCACAAGGCTCCATAAGAGAACAACAAACCCAACCAGAAATCAACCAGCTTCATAACTATCCATATCCTCAACAAAGATCTTATGCAAGTCCTAACAGTAATCAGGGGAAAGATGCTCCCAACCCTCAACTTTCCAAACATCACCATGTTCCGAGCCCCACTTAGCCAAACAATCCACAACTCTATTCCATTCATGAGGAATGTGGATGAAAGACACCCTCTCCATCATAGCACTAATTTGCAAAATTTGGTGTGCAATCCCTGCCAGCTGCGAATTAATCCCACTCACCATTTGCTCAATCAACCGATTAACAATAATCTGCGAATCCGATTCACAAATAACCTTACGCCACCCCAGCTCATATGCACACTCCAAGGCATAGAAAATTGCTAGTCCCTCCATAAAATTATTAGACTGGCACCCTTTATGAACATAAAAGAAGAAAACCACGTCCCCCATACAATCCCTACTAACACCCCCAATCCCAACAAGACCCGGATTACCCCAAGAGGAGCCATCAATGTTAATCTTAATGGAATCATCCTGAAGGGACAACCATCTTCCCACCCTTTGAACCTTCTTCTTATCATGTCCACCTCTCCTGACACAAGCTGAGACAAGAGACATCTCCTGCAAACCCAACCCACTCACAATATCAGCCTCTCCTATATCCAGAGGAAAATTCACCTCACATTTAGCTTCCACCGTCTCGTGGATCATGCCAATGATTCTATTCCATATTTGTTGAACTAACAGTCTGACATCCCTAAAGATCCTCCTATTCCTCTCTAGCCAGATTTGCCAAAGTATGAAGATGGGCCCAATGTGCCAAAACAGTCTGGAGAAAAGAGGACAAAATAAGAGGCCTGTCCAAACTGCTCCAAAACTCCACCAAAGAATCCGCGTGAACATAGGGGTGCTTCCACACCCCCACCGGTAATGCCAGAGCATCAACGAGAAGGGCATCTGAAGAACAGGTGAGAGGAATCCTCCTCCCCATTACCACACAAAACAAAGATGGAAGGCTTGTGGAACCCACACTTGCGAATATTGTCCCAGGTTAGACATCTATTCGAAGCCAAAGTCCAAGCAAAACAGTTACACTTTGGCCAAGAGAAATTGTTCCAAATATATTTCCACCAGTGCACCACCCTCCCCTCCAAGCAATGAAACAACAACTCCTGGTGGCCGCTGGCAACAGTAAAAACACCCTTAGGATTCAGGGACCAAGCAAGTCTGTCCCTATCCATAAGGGAACTACAATGTCTACTAGCCAAAATGCCATGAAGCTCAGTGCAGTCTTCCTCCATATCAACAACCAGCCATTCATTAGGAACCTTCCACCGCACCATCTCCAATTGCCCACACCTATAAACAAACTTAAAGTCGCTCATTCTAGACCATCCTGCCTCTAGGAACCCCTGGCAAAGATTCACTAAATTAGGAAACTGATCAATAATGGGGGATAGCCATCCCAAGAATCAAACCAAAAAAGAACCTCTTTCCCCCGCTTACAGATCCAAAAAAGACCACCTTTTATCAATGTAGCCCCTTTCTTAAGAGTACTCCAAATCATAGAGCCTTTTCCCGCAAGGGGATATCTTGGGATTTCCTCCTTCGGGATCCTCTGCATATACTTGAAAGACAAAATCCTAGCCCAACTTCGATCTTGTTCAACACACCACCTCCAGTACAATTTAGCCGCCAAAGCCTCCCCAAATAAAGAAGACTGCCTTAAGCCAAGCCCACCCAACTGCTTCGGGTTGCACACCAAGTCTCATTTGATAAGACTCCATTTATAGGAGGACAAGTTGTCTGCCCATAAGAATTGCCTTGCCAAAGAATCCAATTCCTTCACAAACCACTTTGGGGCCACTTGGAGCATACACCTATAAATTGGAAGAGCATGGACCACTGACTGGATTAGTTGAACCCGCCCAACAAAGGATAACCATCTATGAGTCCAATGTTCGAGCTTCATGCAAAATTTGTCCAGAATGCCCTGCCAAGAGTCCCTAGGAGGATTACCAGTAGAGATAGGAATACCTAGGTAAGTCAAGGGAAGAGAACCGACCTGGAATATCAAGATATGAGCAATCCTCAATTGAATAGTTCCAGGTGTGTTGAAGAAGATAATGGAAGATTTATCCTTATTGATCAACTGGCCAGAAGCAACAAGATAGACATCCAAGATTTTACGCAGATTTATAGCTTCTCTAATCCTAGCTAGTCCCATTAGGGCCGTATCATCCACAAACTGCAAATGGGACTGAGGAGGTATGTTATTACCCCAACTCCAACCATGAATAATACCTAGTCCCCGATTATACTTAATCAATCTCCCCAGACCCTTAGCCAGAAGAATGGATAAGTACGGGGAAAGAGGGTCTCCCTGACGAAGACCCTTGGACGCACCAAACAACTTAGTATGATCTCCATTAATTATCATAGAGAACAAGGTAGACGAAACACAACTCATAACCCATTGGATCCAGTCATCAACAAAACCAAATTCACTAAGAATCTTCTGGAGAAAGGACCATCCAACTCTATCATAAGAGTTTTCCATATCTAGCTTGATAAACATAGTTTTTTCCTTGGAAGCTACCATAGAATGAATGGTCTCACTAGCGATGACCACTCCATCCAAGATTTGACGGCCCTGCACAAACCCACTCTGCTCTTCAGAAATGAACCCCCCAAGCCAATTCTTCAACCTTTCCGCTACCAGCTTAGAAATAATCTTATAAATCACATTACAAAGAGAAATAGGACGGAACTGGCCTAATCGGTCAGCCCCATCACACTTGGGAATGAGTGCAATGAAAGTCGCATTCAAAACCCGAAGCATCTGCTTACTCCTTTGGGACTCTTGGACCACCTCCAATAAGTCCAATTTGATAATATCTCAGAATTCTTGATAGAACTCAATTAGAGACCCATCCGGTTCATAAGCCTTCTCCTCCTTCATCTGAAAAACAATCCTCTCAAGTTCGTCCAACAAAATAGGTCCCATAATCTGCTCATTCATCTCCCTAGTAACTAGAGAAGGAATACAAGCAGGAACCTAATTTTGTTCTTCTGATTTCCCTTGAGAATCCTCACTAAAAAGGAATTGGAAATACTGCATAGACTCCCTAGAAATCTCCTGCAAGGATAAACACTGCTCACCTCTATCATTAACCATAACAGGGATGGAATTGCCATGTCTTCTTGCTTTCACTGAATTGAAAAAGAACATAGTATTCTTCTTCTCCGCTTGAAGCCAATCAATACGAGCTCTCTGTTTCCAGTAGATTTCCTCCCTAAGCTCCCACTCCTCTAAATCCTTGACTGCCCTGACTTCCTCCCTAAGCAAGGCTTTTGATAATCCATGCTCTCTAATCTCACTAGTAATGCCATTCAACTCTATTTGAGCAGTTGTCTTAGCATGAAAAATATTACCAAAACACTGACGATTCCACCGTTTAAGCTGAAACTTAACAAATTGCGGTTGCTTGGCAAAAGTGTACATGGCAGTGCCGAAGGCTGGCCTTCCTTTCTTCCACCACTCTGCAACATGAACCTGCAAAGAAGAATCTCGCAACCACATAAATTGGAATTTGAATGAAGGAGTGCGAGCGACCTGAGCAGAAAAGGACACCAATTTGAAGGGCAAGTGGTTCGAACCTTTCCAATCTAAAATCTCGGAGCATGTGGACCATCCCCCACCAACCCAAAAACTAGAAACCAGAAAGCGATCTAGCCTCTCCGCAATCCAATACTCCCCTAGTCTCCTGTTGTTCCAAGTGAACAGACCATTACCGAGCTTGATGTCAACAAGATTCAAGGTTGATATACTATCCTGAAGAAGGAAGGAAGAAGGATCCAACCGCATAACACCACCCTTCCTCTCACTTAACTCTAAGATGGTATTGAAATCACCCGCCATAATCCACGAATGAAAAAGAAAAAACCCACGCATAAAAGTAATATAAAATTCCCCAGTTTCAAGACTAGAGGCAACCCCGAATAAAGAAGATCTGGAAGAAACCCACCATATAGGACGAATCCTCAAGGGGTTCCAAAGACAAGCCACACTGCCAGAGGAGCCAAATGCCCCAATACACTGACATTCGCCTCTCCCCCAAAGCTTAGGCACCAGACCCAACATACTTTCCACATATAATTTAGTTTCCTACAAGAAAAGGACATCATGAGAATGACTCCTAATCAATTCCCAAACAACTTTTTGTCTAGGGCCATTGTTCAAGCCCCTCACATTCCATGAAAGCACGATCATTTTGGGGGATTAGAAAAATGAGAATCCAGAGTCTTTACTAACCCTGACTCAACCAAGTTCTCCCCCATCAATTTGATCTTATCCAAATCCTTCTTTTTGCCAACCTTCGAACTCTTCTCCGCTGCTCCTTTCTTAATGTCTTTCTGAAGAAGACCCAGATGTAAAGAGATCTTATTACTTTTAACCCCAACAAAGTCTAATTTCTGTGTTGCATGAGAAACATCCCCACCAACCATCTTCACTTTAGCACTAGAGATGGCACCCTTCTGAGCCAATACCTACTGATCCATCTCCATCTGTTGCCTTCCAACCTCCTGCAGACCCTGGGTAGGATCCAAGTTCACATTATCAGGCATCAACCCTACTGCATTCATATCCAAAGGAATCATCCCCGGATTCACCTCCTGCTGGCTAAGATCATCCAAGGCTTCAAATTTGTTAAAGGTATCCTCCTCTTGGCTCTCCTGCAAAGACCTCTTTTGACCTCGTTTCTTATTCTTTGTCTTAACTGGGACAAATCCATCAGCACCCACAACCACACCAAACATGGAAGCTTTTCCTTTATCAGCCCCATCAAGGTTACGGGACGACTATTGAGGCTGATGCTCAACCGATTTAGACCTAGGGCACTTGCGCTGCAAATGACCATACTCATGACATAGACGACACCAGAAAGGTAAAGTCTCATAATCAAGCTGTTGGACCCAAGAACAAGAGCCCACACACATATCTATAGCATATAGCAAAGGATTACTAAAATCAATTTCAACACAAATGCGAGCAAAAGTCATTACCTTTCTCCCCAAGGTTTGCGTTGAAGATCCCACAGGCTTCCCAAGCTGGGAGGCTAGCATTCACAATACATCCTCCCGACAACATTCTACCGAAAAACGAGGTAATCGAACCCACACTGGGACCCGATTCAGGAGCTCCTCCGAAGGGTTAAATCCCACATGCCAAGGTTTGATGAACAACCTCACTTGGTTATAAAAATAAGTGCCTCCCTCAAAGACCTGATTGCTATCATCCATGCAATTAAAAGTGACCATGAAGTAATTGTTTGCCAACAAGATAACCTCCATTTCCCCTTCCGACGCCCAAGTCCTCTGAGCCCAATTCTCCAAAAACTGTAAAGAAACCCTCATCCCCAAAAATTTGCAGTATAACGAGTGCTTTGAGAAATATTCAACATCTTCAGCAATCATTTTAGTCAGAATTACCAATTTTGGCTGCTCTTTGCATCTCTCAAGGCAACCATTAATCTTTGAAATCTGAGCGCCATTGGACAAGCCTGCCTTAGTAAACCCCGAATCTGGAACAAATAGATCATTAACGAAGGTCTTGGTACCTTGGGATGGGGATTTCGTGCCCAACGCACCTCAAAAATCCATACCGGGTGAGTCCCCCGAGGCTTCTCCCCCTGCAGTCGACATCACACCCAATGGAAAAATCCACACCCAAAACCAAAGTGGGTGAGGAAGCCTCACACCGTAGCACGCACCGTACACCCACCCCTTTCAACCACCACCAAAGGAAAATTGACCAAAGCCCCCCACACCCCACAGGCTTCCCATGAAACAACCGCTAACACTAAATCCCTGCCGTGCCTAGAACAAACTCTCGACCCACGATCCACCACACCGTCACCACACCAGTTGCTCAGCAAACCAATTGGCTCCTCCCTACACGAACCCGTGATGCTCTTTCGCTTGCGCACTGCCAAGCACAAACCGCCCACGAGCTAGGGCTCAGATGCCCTAGCTCGAACCCTGCAACCTTCCCCCTCATGTGAAGCCATCTTCACCGAATTGTATATCCATCAAGTTCAATGAGATGTTTATAAAGAATATAAGGGATATGGTTATAAAACATATAATATATAAGGTTTTATAACCTTATATTAGAACATTATATAAATGTTATAAGTGTATGATCTCTAATAACATTGTGTTCTAACACTCCCCCTTAATGTTAATAAAGGGCATCACATGTCATTTTTCATAAAAAGAAAAAATGAAATACCCTAGTAACATAGGTCTTCTTTGACAATGATAAACATGGACACAAATATATGCCAATATGAAGATGATGCATTTTGAACTATATGAAAGTCATTTTGTCAATAATTTATAGTCCTAGTGTTTTAAAAATGATGCTATGAGGTCTTATAAAAAATTAAATTGGAGCCACGGTCTTTTCAAATTAGCCTCTCCCCAAGTTCATTACATAGTGCCTGTACGAATTAATACACATATGCCCATAGGACTCAATACAATGCTTTTACAAGGAGAATAATTTACAATATGCCTGTAGAATTTTAGCACAAATGTGCCTGTAGGACTTACTAACGCCTACTTGCAGTATTTAAAACAATAAAGGACTTACTTATGCCTACCTGCACACTTAAAGGACTTACTAATGCCTATATAGGTCTTATTTCATACTTATTATGACTTACTTATGCCTACATATAAGATTTAAATTTGGGATTTAGGCAATAGGTGGTGTCATTGACATGCACACTCCCCCTCAATGGAATCACCTAAGGCCAAGCATTGATTTGAATTTGGAACTTATAATGCCTAAAGGTTTTGTGTTTATTAGGGTCTTACATCTAGGATTTAGCCACTAGCTAGTGTCATGCACACTCCTCTTCAATGCCATCACCTAAAAGCCAATCACTACGCATAGGTTTTAATAAGTGATAACTAAGATTCCAATATATAACATTCGCCCATGATCTTTAATGTGCTTTTATGATAGAACTGGAGAGAACTTTTATGATGAAAGTATAATTTAGTGAGGTTCCCATGATCTTCAACATGCTTTTCTCTCTTTAGAAATGATATTCTTTGGAAAGAGTAAAATAACTTCAAGCAAGATGGTAAAGAGAAAGCCATATGATTCTTCAAGAGATACTTTCATATTTTACCATTTGATTCAAATGACACAGAAGATAACCTTTCTATTAGAGTATTGCACCATCCATGTAATAGCACCTGCACCATATGTTTTGAAGGCACAATCTCGCCAAAGAAGCATAAATATAGTTAATAACATAGTAATCAATTAAACTTGATTCTTCGTGCAAAGAAAAAATTGTAATATTATGAATTGTCATTTGCCAAAGATCATATAACATTCCTCATAAAGTAGCAAGGAGACCAACTTATATTTTCATGAGAATAAACATGAATAATTAGTTGTCTTGTTCAAAAGTAGACATGCTACTAGGTTTGCTCCCCAAACAGTTTATTAAGGTGATAGCCACCCATTACAATGTGCTTATTAAATATGCTATAACTAAGAATATTCTAAATGCAATATAAGACATATCCTCTATCAAATACCTCTAAAAAATAATTGGAGATAAATCATGATGTTCCTTCCCTTTGTCTCAATTAGTACACTTATGAATCTTTTTTAATGTGACTTAGAACACTATTATACCAATAAATTTGGAAGGACAACTTGAAAATAGGATTGAAATTAGAAGCACCAAATGTATTAAAACATTATATGGTAGGATCAACCCTATTAGTTATGAGGTGCTTTCTTAGTTCATGTCTCATCAACAAGTGATTTATAAGAAGATAACTTTGAAGAAAAATGAACATTAATATCATCATCCATACTAAATGACTATCAAAAATATTATAAAACATCTTTATAAGGAAATTATGAAGTATCAACATCTATAATGGATTATCTAGGAAAGTACAAGTCTACACCATCTCTTATAACATTGTGAAAGAAACACACTTAAGAGTATTTTTCATATATACACATATCTTCAACAATATAATTGACAACAAAAAAAATCTTACATTAAACATAGACAATGAGATTTTATTACATTGATTACTTTTAATGTTAAGTTTGTTTAGATGTATGTAAAGTGTGTTAACTTTGGTATGCTGAATCTGTATTACGATAACATAACATAGACTTGGTGCAAATTTTCCCTTTGGCCAAGGGTTTCTTTGTTTCTAAGTTTGAAAATGCAGCTAACAGAAAGATTATTCTTTGCGATCATTTTTTTATTTGGGAGAACCGTTACCCTTTGATGATTAAACCATGGCATGAGGACTTTGTCCCTTTGTTTGAATCCTTTTGTAAGATGCCAATCTGGGTTAGACTCCCTAACCTCCCTCTTCACTTTTGGGTGGATCCACTTCTTGAGGTTGTGGGGGATGCTTTGGGAGATTTTATGATGGTAGATGCCGAGTCTTCTGATATCCTTCATTCTACCTACACTTGTATCTTGGTGGACATTGATGCTTCTAAGGGGTTGCCTGAGGAGATTAAACTATCAACTCCCAAGGGTTTCTGGATCCAACCTCTGGATTATGAAGGCATTCCCTTCAGATGCAGAAGGTGCTTCAAGACAGGTCATATAGCGGCTAAATGTGATTTACACAAATTTGAAGCAAAGAAGCCTCCATCTTGGTGGATTGGGGCTTCCTCCCACCATTACACGGTGATAAAGGCTCTTCTCAATTGGGTATAGGGCTTGATATTTCTCCTAAAAATGTTGCTGAAGATGCTCCTCCCGCCTCTAGTGAGATGGTTCATTTGGAGCCTATCGACGGTTCGGAGTTGTCAAATGCTATTGGATCTGCCCCTGTTGTTGGTTTTGACAGGTTTGAGGGTGCTGTTCATGTGTCTAGGGAGGTTGCTGGTGCAGTCCATGGGCTTCTTGTTGTTTCCAGGGGTGTTTCTGACCCAAGTTCTGCTGTGCTTGCTGGTTATCCCTCAATCGATGGTTCGAAGGTGTCAAATGCTATTCAATTTGCCCCTGTTGCTGGTTTTGACAGGTCTGAGGGTGCTGTTCATGTGTCTAGGGAGGTTGCTGGAGCGGTCCCTGTGCCTGCTGTTGTTTCTAGGGGTGTTTCTAACCCAAGTCCTGCTATGCTTGCTGGAGCTTCGTTGCTTGCTGGCTATCCCTCAGCTGCTGATTTTCCTGCGTTAAATTCGTTGGAGTGACAAGATGAGGCTGCTAAAGTTGAAGATGGTTGGATGACGGTAAAAGGTAAATGGTCCAAGAGGTCCTCACCTTCTTTTGACATGACCCTTCGATCCCACATGAAGGGTCCCAAAGGGAAATCCTAAGTGCGGGGGTTGTCTTAGCCCTTGTGGGCAGTTGTGATTTGTTTGTTTTGGGGTGCCTGTAGTTCCTCAGGCAGCTTGTCTCTTTGGGGTTTGTACCCTTTCTTTATCTGGTAGGCTTGCTGGTTTTCTATGTCTATTCTCTTTCACAACTTCGTTGTTGGAAGTTGTTGGGTCAGCTGTGCTGGTTTTTGGCTGTGGTTTTCATTGTTAATATCTTTGCACAACCTACTTTTTTGGGATCTAGATCCTAGTAAAATCTTTTGGGTTTTGGGTCCCTTCAAAACTTGTTGTATGGGGTTTCTGGTCCCCTTAAAACATGTTTTCCCTTATTAAAAAACATAGCATAGACATGAATGCCACCCCTTGATAGTGTTTCTACCGACCATCAAAATATGAGATATTTGTTGACGACACTAGAATTCATATATTTATAAGTGCCAACTTTTAAAAGTTGTCATGGTAAGATTAAGGCTTCACCAAAATTTGCCTTCCATGCTTGGTGCAATAACATCAATATTCTGCTTTGAGAAACAAAAACCTTTCTTACTATGAGATCATAGCTTAAGAATGTGAATTTTTTTGTCAATATTACCACTAGATATTGGCAGTGAATGACTTGACAAAATACCTCAATAAAATGTGATCTTGGAGGAAAGCAATAATTGCAAGAGAAAAAACACAAAAGTTTAATTTGACACTAGTGACATATAAAAACAAAAGCAAAATCCTCTTTTTCCACCACGAATAGTGCTAAGTTACATTGAAAAGCAATAAAAAAGATTACTACAAAGATTCCAGCTAAGGTGAAATCCACTACAGTCAACATGTCTTTTATGTTATCAAGATGCTTCTCAAAAAACCTAAAAGTAAAGGAGAATGACTTTTGATGTCTCTAGACATACCTTTTCATACCTTGGATTTTTTTCACACTTTTATCATATCAAGTGTTCATATTGAGAGCATAAGGTTTTGAGGGTCTATTGGTATTTATTATTATTAGTGTTATATAGACTATTTTGAACCTTGTTATTTTTAATGGTGAATTTAGTTGAAAAGAATGGTTCTTAATACATAGTTGTATATAGAATAAAAATAATAATTTAAATATATTTAATAGAATTAGCAGAGAACCATGGTGCTTGAGAGCATATTTAATATGTATAAATCAATAAATTTGAATGAGTCAATTTTAATATAATTTAATATATAATATATCTAAATATTATATTTGTGTATTTGTTTTCAAGTGAATGATATTTTAGCAAGAGAAAGAGGTTGTAGGAAATAATTTCATGAGTTTATTAGAAATATAATAATTTAGCATGGAAATCTAATTATTAATCACATTATTATGTATATGCACTTGAAATTGTTTTGAATGAAATCCAATCTTGTTGAGATGAATCATACTAAAATGATGTCATGTAATTACTTAAGAAGGTGAAGAATGCATTTCAATCTTTCAAATGGAAATGCACCTTTCACAAGTTTAAAAAAATTGTTGTTAAGCTCAACATTACAAATGTTAACCATTCATATTTTGTTTGGTCTATTTTCTAGAAAATAAATAATTTAAAAATTATCTATTTTTTTTATCAATCAAGGGCAAAAGCCAATTATATTAATATTGATATTTAAATACATAGGAAATAAAAGTAAAACGAGGAAGTCTGAGAAAGATGACATACTAGAAACAAAAGCATAAACAGAGAATCCAAAATGCCCAACTAGAACAATAGACGAGGAACCACAAATATTTTCAAAGTCTTGATCAAATAACTAGAGCAGCTGTTTGAAAACAAAAAACTAAAACTCCAACCTCCTGAGCATTGAAGATGAAAAGGAGATTCAAGTGAAGCCTAAAATCTCAGAGGAATCAATGAGTGGGAGATGAATGACCCACTGAGAGGTCGACCAGGTGAACCAACATAGGAACTCGTTGATGAACCAATAATGGAAGAGGAAGAAAGCAAACCCACTCCTTAGGAGGTTCAAGACCAAAATCAACCATAATTTCTTCTAGGTTCGTCACCCAGCCATCAATTCTATCTTTTGGAGTAAGAGAAGTGAGTCCATCTGCCTCTAGATATTTCTTAATCCAATTTGTCTCTATTATCTTGGTGAAGTAGAATAATTTCCACAGGAAATTAGCATTTTCTTTTATCCCTAATTTCCTAGCTCAAAAGGGCTTCTCATCCTCAATGTATGAGATTGGAAATCTTGGAGGAGGTTTCCAATTTTGAATAGTCACCATATAATCCTTTGGCAGGGGAATGGTCAAATTCTCATTGATATTCCTCAAAACCTTTGCTTAATTCTCCCAAGAGGTCTGCCTTGAAGATCTTTGTATACAAAATCAATCTTTTCTTTGGAGAGGCCAGTATGACGAAGAGTGGCCATAAACAACACCAGAATTTTCATATTCACCTTGTATTTATGGTCTGTCCTAAGGAATTCCTCTCCAAGGATTTGCTTCACTTCCCTAATAATAACAAAATGAGACAAAAACCATCCAAGCTCGAATATTCATTATCCATGGAGTAGAGCGGAGCGGACAAGGGGAATGGATAGGCCCAAAATTCAATTTTTTTGGGCGGGAGACCTGGAGCAGCATCAGGACAACAGGTACCAGGTGGATTCTCCGGCCCTTTGGAGGGGGATGGATCAGATGATATGGACCTCAACGCCCCTTTGTATTCAGGGGTCCCAGATCACGTGGACCCTTGGATAGTGATAGGCCTGAGAAGATCGATAAATGGTCTTCTCTGTTTGGCATCAAACCCAAAGGTAAGTAGACTTTGCCTCCTGTCAAAAATATCTTGAATATTTCTCAGGGAAAGTACACCATTTCCATTTCTGATCAAATTATAGATCATAATATTGCTCAGATGGAAAGTACCTTGATAGGCAAATTCATTGGGGTGAGACCTAACATTGAGGTTGTTTGTGGATTCGTTAAGAGAAAATGGAATCTGAAAGGCCAGGTGGATGTGGTAGCTATGAATAAAGGTTGTCTCTCCTTTTCCTTCTCATGTGAGGAAGACCGCATACAAATCCTTTGCAATGGAACCTAGATGATAGGTAAATATATAATGTATATCTAGAAATGGTACCCGAACTCGGGTCTAGATGATGAGTTTGTGGTCCAAGTGCCTATCTGGATAAAGCTTCCAGGTCTTCCAATGGAATATTGGAAGGAAGATGTGTTTGCTGGGATAGCTAATGCTTTCAGGGAGCTTCTCTCCATTGACCCGATGATGGCATCCAGAAGAAGACTCATTTATGCCAGAATCTGTGTAGGGGTTGGGCCTGATACAAATATGCCAGAGGAGATAGAGATAGATTCAAAACTTGGCAAATGGATGCAAAAAATCATTTACGAATCTATTCCTTTGCTTATTTTCACTGTAAGAGAGTTGGGCACTGGGCTAAAAAATGCCCAAACAAAGAATCCAAACCTTAAACCCAAACCAGGGTCTGGAAAAAGGTGGAAATGAACCCAGATAATAATACAGAAACATATTTGAAAGATTTTCCTTCTGATGGTTTGGATCAAGAGAAACAATCCCAGATTGGAAGAAATGAGGAGGAATTAGCCAGGGAACCAGGAAATGAAATGGTGGATGGAGTGCAAGATAAGATTTCCCAGTAGGAAAATGAGTAGGAGAAAAGTGGAAGGGATTATAATGATGGAGAGAAGAACTCACAATGCAACTACCTAAATAACCAAAAGGGTACGACATATCAGAATATAGTTGATAGTGAGAAGCGGGAAAGTAGTCAGATGGATGAGGGAGATAGTCAAACCAAGGACAATAAGGAGTAGGGAGATGTTCCTAACAAAGAAGAAATTTCTTCTGGGTTAGAAAATGGAGTAAGCTGGTTTCAAGATGCTCGACATGATAATATCCTAGAGCAAGAGCTCTCAGAGATATCTCTGGCTTCTCTGACCCAAGTCAAGCTGACTTTCCCGGAGGAAAATGCTCCAATATGGGGAAATGAAGAAGACATAAAAAAGGCTCTGAGAAAGAGTGGGACAAAACAAGAGGATGAAGAAATATCGGAGGACAAAAGAAAGGGCAAGAACAAAAAAAAAACAATAATAATTATAACAACCATTTGACTACCAGAAACACCAGAAGTAGACTAGAGGATGTGGAGGCTCAGCACACATCACGTGGAAGATATTGAAATGCAAAGAAGAGGACCATGGAAACCAGCAAGAATCTAGTGGATGGTACTCAAAGAACCATCTTTGAAGTAGGTATTTCCAAAAAATCATGAAGATTATTTCCTGGAATATACGAGGATTGAATAATCCTCATAAACAAGATTTAATAAAAAGTATGAGTAGAGACAAAAACCCGGATATTATTTTGTTTAAGGAAACCAAAATGTCTAGGGAGAAGGTTGAATGTCTGAAAATGTTTAGTAATGGGGGAGTTAGTGGTGGTAGTTCTGAAGGGGCATCTGGGGGTATAACTACTTTTTGGAATAATAATAATGTTAAGCGAGAGGTGTTGATTCAAGATAACAACTTGGCTTGTATTAGGTTTAAGCATTTGAAAGATGGTACTTCATGGGTCTTGACTAATGTATATGCCCCTAACACCAAAGCTGGTAGAAGTGTTTTCTAGAGAAACCTATCCTTGCTCAGAAGATAATTGGATTATCATGGGGGATTTCAATACCCCTCTGAGAGAATATGAGAAGAAGGGAGGGAGCCAAACCAATCTGGACAACAAATTGGACTTGATGGAGTTCATTATTAACCATTATCTCCATGATCTGGACTTGCAAGGGGTTAAATACACATGGACCAACAAAAGGAGTGGTGAAGACTTAATTCAGGTCAGGCTTGATAGAGCTTTAATCTCTCATGACTGGTTTAATTCCTACTTTTGTTCTTTATCTGCTCATATCAGGGCCGGGTCGGATCATTATCCCATATCTTTTACTACTGATCCCAAGTAGGGAAGGAGGCATTTACCTTATAGATTTGAAAGAATATGGACCAAACACCCAGACCTTGAAAGCAAAATCAAGGATTGGTGGCAGGTTAGAGTTGAAGGAAATGCTATGTATAAGATGGTCAAAAAGTTGAAGTTTGTGAAAGACAATGTTAAAAGATGGAATAAGGACTCCTTTGGGAACATTTTTGTCTCCAAAGCCGCCATTCTCTTAGATCTGAAAGATATCCAAGATGAGATTTAGAATAATGGCTACAACAATGTCTCTAGAGAGGCTGAAGACGAGATTCTTATGAAATGTCATGACATCATAGCCAAAGAAGAAACTTTATGGAAACAGAGGTCGAGAAATATCTGGCTGAAGGAGGGGGATAGAAACACCAAATACTTTCACATGTCCACTTTGAAACACAAGGCTATCAACAGGATATCTCAGCTTAAAGTCAATGGCAAAACTATTGATGATGAAGATTCTATGAGGAAGACTACCCTGGAGTTCTTCTCCAATCTTTTGACTAAGGATCAGAACATGAACCTTCAAGCTCAAAGGGACCTTATAGACTACATCCCTTCTATCTTGGATGTTGATCAGAACTCCTATCTTACTGCTATCCCGACTAATGATGAGATTTTAAAAGCTATCAACTCTTTTGAAGGTAATAAGGCCTCGGGCCCAGATGGTTTCCATATGTTCTTTTTTCAAATGTATTGGCATATTGTTGGAAGGGATGTTTCCAGTGTTGTGAAAGAATTCTTTGGTGCTAGAAGAATTTTGAAAGAATTGAATGGTACTTTCATTGCTCTTATTCCCAAGAAGATGGGAGCTGACTCCATGGATCTTTTTAGATCTATCAGCCTCTGCAATTCTTTGTACAAGATTATCTCTAAAGTCTTGATCTCTAGAATTTGACTTTTCTCCCCTCTATCATATCTCCCCAGCAAAGTGGTTTTGTCCTTGGGAGGCAAATTTTGGACTTGATAATCATGGTCCATGAGAACATTCATTCTCTTTCTAGGGCTAAAAAAGAAGGTTTCTTTCTGAAGCTTGACTTATCTAAAGCCTATGATAGAGTTGACTGGGGCTTTATGCAGACTATTCTTTCTGCCTTTGGATTTTGTTCTAGAAGCGTCAATCTAATTATGCAACTGGTTTCCTCTCCTTCTTTTTCTGTGTTGGTCAATGGGTCCCCTTCTCCCCTTTTCAAGTTCTCCAGGGGTCTCAGACAGGGGGACCCTCTCTCCCCTGTTCTTTTCATAATCATGGTGGAATCCTTGGGCAAATTTATTAGAAAACTAGTTGAGAAGGGAGAGTTTAGAGGGCTTAAACCTTCATCTGTTGACCAAGTTTGTTCTCATCACAATTTGTGGATGACTCAATTATTATGGGGAATTCTTCTGTGAAAGATTCTAGAAGCTTAAAGAAAGCTTTGGACAGATATGGGATTGCTACTGGTCAACTGATTAATTGGTCTAAAAGTTTTGTTTATTTCATAAACACTCTGGAGAGAAGACAGACAAAGATTAGTAACACTTTGGGTAGCCAAATTGGGAATCTCCCTACCACCTATCTTGGGCTCCCTTTATGTCAGGTGCCTCCTGATACCTTCTGGGGTGCTCTTGTGGATAAATTTCATAAGAAGTTAGCTGGATGAAAAGGTTCTTTGCTCAGCCAAGCAGGAAAGGTCCAACTTCTAAAATCTACTCTTCAAAGTATCCCTCTTTATGCTATCAGTCTTTTTAGAATCCCTATTAAGTTTGCAGAGGCTATTGAAAAAATTCAAAGAACCTTTCTTTGGACTAGGGTTGAGGAAAAGAAGAGAATGTATTTGATTGAATGGGATAAGGTGTGCAAACCTATAAGAAAAGGAGGCCTTGGTCTTAGAAGAATTAGAGATATGAATGAGTTTCTCATGGCTAAGCAGATATGAAGAGGTTATAATATTGAGGGAGAATGGAAATTGATATGTGACAATAAGTATAAAAGACAACTTCCTACCCTTTATAGTTTCCTCAAGGTTGAAGATATTCCGATTGGTTCCAACATTTGGAAAAATGTCACTAGAACTAGAGATATAATAGTCAAAGGAGTGAATGGAAGGTGGGGAAGGGTAATTTCATTAAATTATGGGAAGACGCTTGGTTGTTAGACTCTCCCATTAGTGACAATCCTGATTGGGGCAAGTTTCAGGATCAGTGTAAGGAAAAATTTGGTACTACTGTGGTTGACTACTGGAATTTAGGCCAGTGGAAGGACTTATCCTCTGTTGATCCTTCCCTTGAGCATCTGAATAAAATTATGAATTCTATGGTGGTGATTGATGATGATGACCATCTTATCTGTAAACTTATTGTGATGGTAAATTTTCTGTCTCCTCTCTTTATATTCAACAATATTCTAGTCAGGAGAGTCCTTGCTGAGCTAAGGCTTGGGTGAAAGGACTTATTCCCAAAATTAATATTTTTTTTTCTGGATTGTCCCTCAAAATAAGATCCCGACGACTGACAATCTCAAAACCACAGGTTTTTGTCTGCCTAGTATTTGTCATCTTTGTATGCAGAATGAGGAAACTATTAATCACATGTTTATCCATTGTCCCTTCTCTGCTGATATTTGGGCTAGATGTCTGGACAAATTCAATGTCAGATGGGTCTTCCCTAAAGCCGTCCAAGATGTTTTTAATTCCTAGTTCCACCCTTCGAAGGACAATTTAGTTACTTTGTTATGGAGATTTGCTTTACCTCATATTTGTTGGGGAATCTGGAAAGAAATAAATGATAGTGTTCAAAGATAAGGCTTCAAAAGCTCAAATAATTTTTTGAGAAAATCAAAAGACATATGGTGGAGAACCTCTACATCACTGGTGGAATAACCAACCCCAAAGATCAAGGTGATAACATCATTTTCAAGAATTGGAGAATAAAGGGGAGTGACATCATACATGCTAATCCTAGAGAAGAGGCGAGATGGGAATGCCCCCTCATGGAAGGATGGAAATTAACTTCGATGGTGCTTCCAAGGGTAACCCTGGCAATGCAGGGTCTGGTGTGGTTTTAAGGGATGAAGGGAAAATGTGCAAACCTATCAAATGTATTCCTATAAGTAATCAAACCAACCATGTTGCCGAGGCGATTGCTGCTTATCATGGGTTGGTTCTTGCTAAGGGTTCCAATTGCACTACAGTTTGGGTTGAAGGCGATTATTTGAATATTATTAATTGCTTGAATAATGTTTTCCCTCTCTCTTGGTCTATACACAATGCCATCAAAACTGCGAAGGAAATTAGTGAAACTTTTGAAATGTGTATTTTCACACATGTATATAGAGAAGCCAACAAGTGTGTTGATTGGGCTGCCAACCTGGCTTGCTGTTCTGACAAAATCATTTCCCTTTATGGTGAGAGTAATCTCAAGTGTGAGGCGAAATCTATGATTGAACTGGACCATATCCAAATGAAGCAACGTGTCTTTGCTAATCACGATTTCTAATGCCTTTTCCTCATTTTTCTATGATTGTTCACTATAACGGTGTGGCTTGTTTTATTATTAGTCATATCATATTTACTTAGCATGGATTTTGGGTGGTTCTTCATAACAACAACAAAATTGTTAGGTTTCTTCACAAAGATCATAGAGAAAACAACAAAGCTGAGATAAGGAATAATTGTGAAACTAAGGGTAATATGGAAGGTAATAAAAAAAGGTTTGAACCGGCTTCTTGCTTGGATTGGAAGAAAAAAAATGAAGTTTGGGATATTCTTCAAGAGGGAGGCTTGAGTGTTTTTATGGAAAGGCTCTACGGCAAAGACCCTACTATCACTAAGCATTTCATAAAAAACTGGAAGAATGATAAGGTTCTTGTTGGTACCCAGATGAACAAGGTGGATGAAGATGTCATTGCTGAAGCTACGGGTATGATTAAAGAAGGTATTAAAGTTTACAGAGATTGAAGTGTGTCTGACAAGGTTGCGGATAGGTTTCCTGTCATTGACGGAGAAAAAACAAAATTGGTGAAGGTGGATAATCCCTACCATTCCCCTAAGCGTATTTGCAAGCCGTGGAGGTTTGTGCTGTTTGCCACCATCAGCTACATTACTTTGGACAAGAGATTCACAAGGGCTTATGGGCATCATTTTTTGCTGCTTAATCACTTCCGTCATGGTGACAAGGTCAATCTTCCTTACTATCTTGCTTTCTCTATGGATCATACTATTAGAGAAGTGCAGAAAGACTCTCAAAGAGACCATGCCCTCCACCAGGGTTTAATGGTTTTAGTTTATAAGCTGTTGAAGGGGAAAACTATTGAGAAACCCATTAGTAAAGGCAAAAAAATTAGGGATGATGATACTGAAAGTGAGAATAGTGAGTTCAATCTCTACTCTGAAACTGAAGGTGAGTCTGAGGATTTCAGCAACAAGGGGAAGACCAAGGGAAAGAGCAAGGGGACTGCTATGGATTCTGACCTTTCAGACTCTAAGGATGAGTCTTTTGATGATAAATTCATAAAAATCAAGAAGAGAAAGGGTATGGGTAACCAAACCCAAAGGACCAAGAAGACTCGTAAGGGGATAAACAAGGTGAAAAGGCAGATTTTTATTTCTTCTGATGAGGATACTGAGGTTGAAAAAACCGATAATAAGAAGGGTAAGGAGGAAGATGAAATGCTGGATGGTGATCATGGGGAGAACCTAAGCACACATAGAATGCAGAATGAGGGTCAAGAGAACAACATGGGAAATCAAAATGACTGTCATGGTGACATTGGTAATGACAACATCAAGGGTTTTTGTGAGGTCATTAGCAAAATGGTGAAAGAGATTAGTGACTTGAAGACTGACCTCAATGTGATAAAAAAGGCTACTATGGGCGAGAAGCCTCTCTCTGAAAACATAAAAGAATTAATGGTTGCTATTAACAAGGCTGAAGCAATTGAGGCCATGGTTAGTAAAATTGTGGAAACAGAAAAGAAGGTGAAGGAGATGGAAGGGAACATAGATGCTAAGGGTCTGGATACTAACCTGAAAAATCTAGTCAACAGAGTGGATAGGATGGAGCTTACTGTGAAGAGGATTGCTGAGCAAAACTTTCAGATCCTTAAGGCCATTGTTGACCATATTAACATCTTGATTAACAAATTTGAATAGATTAAAGGCAAGGAGGGTGATAAGGATCAGATGGAGAAGAAGGGTCACAAAAAAAGAACAAGGGCCAACACTCGGAAACAAGTTGATATAAAGGAAAAAGAGTTGGAAGAAATGAAAAAAATTGCGATCAATATGAAGCAGATGGTGGTTCATGCTGAAGAACTTATGAGAAACATTTAGTTGTCCTTGTGCTATCTTTGTGCTTTCCTTTGGCTGTCTAGTGTTGCTTCCTTTGTCTTGTGTTCCCTTTTTGTTTTGGCTGGGAACTATTCTATGTGTGGGTGATCAGGCACTATTGTTTTCCACCTCTTTTATGCTTTAGCTTTCTCCTGCTTTGTAACAAGGTTCCGGGTTCCTTTCAAAAACCTGTTTTTAGTTAATCAAAACAAAATGAGACACATTTAGCACCTCCTGCATGTGTTTTTCTTTGATTTCACCCATAAAGGCCACTTGTCTTTTGGATGAACAAGCCAAATTGGGGAGTCCATAATTCTCTATGTGCTGCCCAAACCTTGCAAAAATTGGCCCCAAGAGAATGCCTTTCAAACTTCACTATCGATCGATAGACAAAAAAGAACACAAATGAAGCTGATATCTTGCATAGGAAGCTATGCATTCATTAAATCAGCTAAACTTCTTGTTAGGTGAAAATTTTGTAAACTGGTGAAGATCACAAAATTGTGGTTTCAGCCACAGTGTGAGATTGAATCTCTCCTAATTGTAAGAGAAGACTCCCCCTTTTGCTTACTACTCTCTCTATTTGAAACAAAAATTTAACTATGAATACTATTCTAAACTTGGGCGGTACATCATCCTATTCTCTCCTCTTTTTTCAGGAAATAATTTACAATGCGGAGTAGTAATGATTAATAAAACTTCAAAGTTACAAAGAAATAACTTGAAGTATATGAATGAAAATACAAATAAATAAGCAATGTTTCCATGAAGGCTCAAAGTCCTCTGTTGTTTCTTTGGGACGAGAAAATAGTGCCCAAGCTCAAAGTCTTGCGATCACTACAATCCTATCAATATTTTACAAATACTTATGTAACCCATGGTATGTACTAAGATAACAAAGGAAAGCACAAAGTCTCTATCTTGATATCCTACAATCTTGATAATATTTTCTTGAAAATAATAAAGTGAAGCACAAAGTCTTCTAATCACTACCTTCTTACCAAGATGACAAAGCAAAGAACAAAGTCTTTGAAATGCCTTCTTATTACAATTTAGCTAACTCTCCCTCAAAATAACAAGATGAATCTCAAAGTCTTTGAAATGTTACCTCTTTTACAATATCCCTTTACTAAGATAACAAAAACAAATTGCAAAGTCTTTATTTTGGTATCTAATTACTAACTCTATTTAACAAGTGCTGAAATATGACACAAAGTTAACAAATCAAATCTTGTCCTACTCTTTAATGATATATTTCCACAACATCTTTACTTAATCAAAACAATATTTAGTAAGAATGCTCTCACCATAAACCCAATGAATCCAACACAAAGTTTTTAATGCCAAAGATATCTTCTTATTTGATCAATTTTGCAAAATAACAATATGAACTCAAAGTTTCACTTTGTTCTTCACTTCGACAAATTTTTGTTGCATAAGATTAAAGATAAAAATTACAAAAAGAAACCTCATATATATAAGTGAGGTGCAATGAGCTAATCTAGGAAAACTATGAGTAAATCAATGAAGAGTCCTATTTAGCTTAGAACTAGTGCATATTCTAGATGCAAAAACTGGAATATGAAATGACACTTAAGGTGTCGAAGCCTTATTACAAAAATGCACCTACAACTTTTAAAAAAATATGAAAAATACTAAGTGTCACCAAACACTCCATTATGATCTTGCTCTGTAAATTCCTTGAACTTTTGCAAAATTGGCTTCATTTGTTCTTCATTAGGTCCCTTGGTGTTGATTGTGATAACCTTGACTCGAGTGATGGAATCTCCAAGGCTCATGTGGTATTTATTGTGCTTCTTTAGAAGAGAAGTCAAATCATCCAAATTGATTTGAATTTCTATCAACTTATCAATTGAAGATAATAAGAAACCTTCTTTATCCACCTCTTCCCTAATGAGCAAACTAAACTCCTTGATAATAACATCTTCATGAAGAGGCTTTTGATTTTCATCAAGGAATGTACAAGGAAGTGTTGATATCTTTTCAATGATGTCCTGTCCTTTATCATTACATTCCCTTTGGACGTTTCTCATATCTTTGATACATATTTCTAAGGTATTCATTTGATATTCTAATACCTCCTTTGTCCAATA
Source organism: Cryptomeria japonica (assembly GCF_030272615.1). Lineage (NCBI taxonomy): Eukaryota > Viridiplantae > Streptophyta > Pinopsida > Cupressales > Cupressaceae > Cryptomeria > Cryptomeria japonica. The sequence continues at coordinate 141,690,294 of NC_081410.1, forward strand.
TACATATTCCTTGGAGGAAGTACTCCATTATCAACTAGAACATCTAATTGAAAATCTTCTAACTTCAAACGTGAGTCAAAGTTCTTCTCATATGTTTCTATCTCATTTGAGAATAGATCCAAAGTTTTATCTATCTCAGATTTGACATCTTCTAAATTATTTACTAGAGTAACTACAAAAAATATGAGATGTGTACCTTGGCTCTAAATTTTGTCCTTCCATTCACCAACTGATCTTCCCCATGAATTAATCTGTTCAACTTGCTTTATGATCTGTTCATCAACTGCTGAGGTGGCTGGTTCATCTACCTCTGACAATTTTTTTATCTTGATCGAGACATCAGTGAGTTGCTCCACCTATTTCTTCAATTTATCCTTTTTGATCTTCTCTTCATTATCACTTCTTACAAGGTTATCAAAAGTCTCTTGAGCATCTTCCATTGTTCCTTCATGTGTTTGCTTACCCAAATCAATCCTTTTGACTACATAATCTGTAGGCTAAACTTTATCTAAATTTGTATCTGGGGGAGGAATTGTCATTTCTACATACTTGTTCTTTGAATCATCTACCTTTATCCCAAATAAAGCCTTGGCCTTCTTTGTACCCTTGGGTTTTACAAGAATCAATTGAGTGAAGTCGAAGCCATCTGGGGAGATGGCTTTCTTTTTCCTTTTAGGGGTATTGTAAATTAACCAAGGTGGCAAAGGTGTATCATATTCTATTCCTATGGTTAATACCTGAGATGCAATCTCTTGATTATGTACAGTTGTGGTCACAATAATAGGAGTAGAAGTCACAATGACAGGTGGATTTTCAATATTTGAAACCTTTTCAGTTTCTAACATAAACTTATCAAAATCATCTGGCATAGAAGAGGACACTTCAAACAAGTTAGGAAGAAATACATTTTCAATGTTGTGATGTGGGGTGTCAAGAGCTGGCACACTAGTTGTTGTTGGAGGAATAATATGGATTACCACACTAGGAGCCTCAGATATATATGGAAAGGTAGAACCAAAAGGAGTCGAGGTAGAAACTAGCACTATAAGAGGATTTGTACCTAGAGCATCATGTGATAAAGGAGGGATGACTTGTGTCCCTTCGGACTGGGAAGTACTAGGAATTTATGATGATCCCTCTTCATCATATTCTTCTTCTTCTTCTTGTTCACCTTCTTAATTGAGAAATTCTCCTTTAGCTCCATCATGGGTTTGAGTCTCTTGGGTTGAGGATTCCCCTTGACTCTTACCTTTCCCAACTGTGAATTTGAATTTGGGATTTGTTGGATCTTGTCTATTCTTATTCCTTAACTCATAAGTCTTTCCTAGTAGTTGCCCACTTGTGTCGAATTGATATGACAAGTCACCCCATAATACACTTAGCATATGCCAAATTTAGTAGTTGTAAGGACCACTAAGCAATAGACTTTTCCATAGCAATTGTTAGTGATAAAAAAACATTGTTTTGCTTCATCTTTGTTAAAATAACTAAAATCTATGCCAAAATTGAAGAAGGGTCCTGAGGAAAATCGAATCTCATACGAGATTTGTTCATTTAATATCGCTCAAGAATGGCAACAACAAATTCAAATATTGTTTCAGAGAAGGAAGAGTAGATAATCATTAATCATTATCTAATAATGTATTTGCAAGTTGATTCCAAATTTATAAATATCTCACCACAAATTGAATGTGTGAAATCATGAAATATCAAGGCAAAGGATTAGACCTTCATGAATAAGGAATCCTCAAACCCATCCATTTTTAAGCAAACTAAGGATTATAAGGTATTGTATATAAATATTTTGATAAGAATAATAAATATGTTACTCCCATAAGTTCTAGGATAAATTCTCCGAACATCAAAATAGGCCCCTCTCATCATTCCACCAATGAACTTGCTACCATGAATCGTTTCATCAACCCCATCACCATTCTTTTCATTGAAATTATTATCCCCATCACCAATCCTTTAATTGATCCCATCATTAAACTTAACCATCCACCTCCACCTCCACCATCCATCAGACTCGATTAATGAATTCACACACACTTTGATATTCATAATGATTAATCTATCACCACATTCATAGTTCTTCAATATCAGATCTCAATCAAGATTATAAAAATGGATTTGAAATAGACTCAGATGCATTAGCATATCCTAAGAAACCCCTCTAAATGCCTAAAACTATTTCACCCACATGGTCTCTATCCCAAAAATTTTGAAGGTTAAAGTTCCAACAATCTACATGGATAAAAGATTCCCATATGTCTAAGCCCAATATTCTAGATCTAAATTCCCCAAAGCTCTATAGCTAGAAATAAAAAAATTTCAAGTTAATATGGATTCCAAAATCTAGGAACACCAAAGAAAAAATTTATGAACTTATTTAGACAAAAATTACTGGTCCATAAACTCAAGAGTCCAAAAATACTGGTAATTTACTAATACCCTATTGCAATCCTAGGTTCATGCAATCTAAGTATTCATGCAAAAATCCAACAAGCCATAACACTAAACTTGTTTGGGTCTCAAAATATAGCCATGTAGATACTTCAAAATATTAAATCACATTATCCAAGAATATATCAACATCTTGTCGTACAACTCAAAAAATCTTCCAGCTAAGTATGACACTTTTAGTTGATTTGTAACTTAAGATATTGTGAACCAAAAATGAAAGCATTAATACTGCATTACTTTGATCAAACATTTGAAATAGTAAATATATGTGTGTCACATGTTCACACACCTCTTTCTCAAACTGGTTATCGACAACTAGGTTTTACATACAGTTCATATACACCTATGATTAAGCTCAACTCACTTTCACCTTAACACAAATTCTAGAACTCTTTTGCATTTACGGTAATAATATAAGTTTACTATTTTCCCAAAAATAGTTTCCTCTGAGACTTTATAACATGAATATATTCTACTTCCATGATCAATTATCTTTACTCATACAAAAAGGCTACAATTTTTTCAAATATATATACTCATTCATATTGTGTATGTTGCGTATATCCCCACACAAACATATTTGTATATATATATATATATATATATATATATATATATATATATATATATATTTCACTCTTCTTTTTAAAGATAGTATTACATAAAAGTAAAATGTATATTATTATATATGCATATATAAAAATGGTATACATACATACTCATATGAATAATAAACAAATTGTTGTAACAGTCAAGTTATAAGAGGAAATCTAAACCTTAGACCAACTACCTTTATTTGTTTAATAAAAATCAAAATAAGATATGTACTTTTCATATAAAATTATAGAGAATAAAGATTCATGTTCACAAGATATACTAATAGTTAAACATATCTTTAAGTTCATATTTCTTCATGATCTCCTCTGTCTTAGACTTATAAAAGTGTTCACAATAGAAATTGTAATGCCATAAAACAATTAGTCAAGATTAGTAAGATTAGAAACCATTACAAATAAAACCATTTAAAAACGATATTAAGGAAGTATGAAAAAGCATAAATGAGAAACATGAACATAAAAAAAGACTTCACTCATGATTCTCCCTACGCCATTTTGGTCTTCCTTGTCCTCCTCATCTCCAAGAACCGCATTGCTTTGAGGTTGCCAAATAAAGATTGGGAGATTGAGTGGAGTTAAGTGTGGATTGCTCTCAACTAGCATAACAAACTAAGTGTGGATGATTGGATGTAAATCAAAATGGGCATTATGATTGTTCTATGATGAAAAGTGGATGCAACTAAAAGGGCAGCATAATGATGTGATAAAAAGTTGATCCTTGATTGATGGATAGAGGCTTCAATTTATAGAGTTGGGAGCCTAGAAATGGACGGTCAAGATTAAAAGGAGGATCGAGGGCTTAGATTGAAAGGGAATGTGGTCCTAGGTTGAAAGGCTTAGCCTTGTGGCAAATGTCACAAAGGGGAGAGGGTGAGGATCAATATGGTCCCACAAGTGTGGTCCCAAATTTGTAAGCTTAGCCTTGTGACAAGTGTCACAAGGGGGAGTGGGATGAAAAGTCAATGTGGTCCCACCTTGGGAGGAACAAATGTCCTAGGGGGAAGGGGGATGTGTGCTCACACATGTTTGAGCAACCTTGGAAGAAACAAAGTGGATTAATTAGGATAATAAATGTATTAGATGATAAGTTTGTAGGAATCACTAAATTAGCTTAATTTATCATGGATTAATTTAACTAATTAGGATTAGGGACAAGAATGGAATATTCCATAAAGATGAGTTTGATTTATTGAAATAAATCAATATTTGGAAGAAGTGGAAAGGGGATATTAATTAAATATAATTTAATTAATGTAAAGGTAATGGTAGGCTAATATGATTAATTAAATTAATCATACGATAAATATATAATTATTTAAATATTAATTTAGTCAATTTTATATGTCTACATTTGCCCCTCTTTGACGTAGCATCATGAAGTGATGTTATGTCAAAGAAGAATAAAATCTAGTGGATAGAAAAGGATAGTGACTAGTATCATGATGCCCCAGTCACTGGTGAGTTGATGAAGGATGATGAGGAAGCCATGGTATGCCCCCTCAAGAGGACATGCGGGTTAAGAACACGAGTGTGCTCTTGAAATAGATCATAGTAGAGGATGAAAGGGAAAAGGGAGGGATAAGCAAGGTGAATAAATTGAAGCCTTAGATGAAAAGGGATATGCTAATCTAAATGGAATGATTATGGATAAGATGGGTTGAATGGAAGGAGATGAAAAGGATGGGATTGTTGTTATGCATTATGTAGAGAGCAATCCTAGGTTTGATTTTGCAAAGGATTATCGACATCACTGATTATAGGAATCGGAATGTAATGAATATCCGATGCATAGACTAGAATCACAAACAATAGGTTATCTCAATGTACACAAGTTCACAAACACCTGTGATGATGTAAATGTGAGACTTGATGGAACACACAAGAGAAACCACAAACACGCAATAGCACAAAAACTATGCCCCAATGTACACCAACCCAGACATACCAAGATATAAAATGATCAAGGCAACCATGAAGAGGTATAATCCTAGGACACAAAATAAAATCAAAGAAAAAATATCATTCAAGCCAATGACTCGTGTGGTCAACAAAAATCTCTTGCCAAGAGTAGAACATGGATTTGGATAAGCTACCAGTCATGGGAATGATTCATCCCGATGGGCACTGATGATAAGATAGATTGATGATAGGACATAGATTAAGTTGACCGGGAGAGATGATAGTCAAGAGGATCTCTTCTTGGATTTGGTTAACATATTGTGGATAGGTGCTTGGATTACATGCGTAAGTCTAGGTAAGATCGGATTGATAGGAAAAGCAATGAGTTATAATGAACAATCGAATGTAGAGCAATGAACAAGTGATCAATAAACATTTCATAGAGTTCAAACATTTAAATATGGAACTGTACATCTCTTATACATACCTTAAAAATAATATAAAATTAACCTTCCTAAACATATGAGTTACCAATGAATACTTTGATTATATTGTTGCAAAGGTCAAGCATAA